>NW_028159416.1:45000-67353 GCF_964263955.1 Coregonus lavaretus
GGTGCCATTTGGGAAACAGACTGGGAAGCATGGGGTAGAGGCTGGGGAGGCTGTGTAGAGTAAAGGGAGGTTATCGCTGGGAAATGGAAGTCCTTTAAATACTAAAGTGGTTTCCTTTGCCTTCCGCCCTCCTCTCTCTCTCAGGCCTGCCTCTCTTAATCTAGCGTCTGGCCCCCTGCGCTGCACAGCACTGACTGGGTTCTGCTCTGTATAACACACACATTTTTACATTTTAGTCAACGCTCTTATCCAGAGCGACTTACAGCAGTGAGTGCATACATTTTCATACTGGCCCCCCGTGGGAATCGAACCCACAACCCTGGGCCATGCGCTACCATCTGAGCTACACACACACAAAGACACACACACACACACACACACACACACACATACACACACACACACACACACACACACACACACACACACACACACACACACAGGGGAGGCTGTCTGCTAAATCATCAGTTTCAGAGGGTCCCCTCCCTCCCCTCTCCCTCCCTCCCTCCCTCCCTTCCTCCCTCCCTCCCTCCCTCCCTCCCTCCCTCCCCTTTCCCTCCCTCCCTCCCTCCCTCCTAGCCAACACTCATCCTGTCCTGTAGAATACTCCAACCATCTAGCCAACACTCATCCTGACCTGAAGAATACTCCAACCATCTAGCCAACACTCATCCTGACCTGAAGAATACTCCAACCATCTAGCCAAC
This sequence comes from Coregonus lavaretus, assembly GCF_964263955.1. Lineage (NCBI taxonomy): Eukaryota > Metazoa > Chordata > Actinopteri > Salmoniformes > Salmonidae > Coregonus > Coregonus lavaretus. The sequence continues at coordinate 45,708 of NW_028159416.1, forward strand.
ACTCATCCTGTCCTGTAGAATACTCCAACCATCTAGCTAACACTCATCCTGTCCTGTAGAATATTCCAACCATCTAGCCAACACTCATCCTGACCTGAAGAATACTCCAACCATCTAGATAACACTCATCCTGTCCTGTAGAATACTCCAACCATCTAGCTAACACTCATCCTGTCCTGTAGAATACTCCAACCATCTAGATAACACTCATCATGTCCTGTAGAATACTCCAACCATCTAGCTAACACTCATCCTGACCTGAAGAATACTCCAACCATCTAGATAACACTCATCCTGTCCTGTAGAATACTCCAACCATCTAGATAACACTCATCCTGTCCTGTAGAATACTCCAACCATCTAGCCAACACTCATCCTGTCCTGTAGAATACTCCAACCATCTAGCCAACACTCATCCTGACCTGAAGAATACTCCAACCATCTAGCCAACACTCATCCTGTCCTGTAGAATACTCCAACCATCTAGCTGACACTCATCCTGACCTGAAGAATACTCCAACCATCTAGATAACACTCATCATGTCCTGTAGAATACTCCAACCATCTAGCCAACACTCATCCTGACCTGAAGAATACTCCAACCATCTAGCCAACACTCATCCTGTCCTGTAGAATACTCCAACCATCTAGCCAACACTCATCCTGTCCTGTAGAATACTCCAACCATCTAGCTAACACTCATCCTGTCCTGTAGAATACTCCAACCATCTAGCTAACACTCATCCTGTCCTGTAGAATACTCCAACCATCTAGCTAACACTCATCCTGTCCTGTAGAATACTACAACAATCAAACCAACACTTCTCCCTTTGTAGAGAGTACAACTGGAAACACTTAGCATGTCTTAAGAGATGACAATAATTATGTATACAAAAATAAACATCCTGCCTGTTTGACTAAACCTTCCAACAATCATGGTAACAAGCATGTCCTGTTGGAAACGCTTCAAGAATCCCCCAGACACTCATAGCACAGTGTCATACATATGTAGTACCAGGTGTGTGTGTGTGTGTGTCTGTGTGTGTGTGTGTGTGTGTGTGTGTGTGTGTGTGTGTGTGTGTGTGTGTGTGTGTGTGTGTCTGTGTGTGTGTGTGTGTGTGTGTGTCTGAGTGTGTGTGTCTGTGTGTGTGTGTGCGTGCGTGCGTGTGTGTGCGTGTGTGCATGCGTGCGTGCGTGCGTGTGTGTGTGTGTGTGTGTGTGTGTGTCTGAGTGTGTGTGTCTGTGTGTGTGTGTGTGCGTGTGTGCGTGCGTGCGTGCGTGTGTGTGTGTGTGTGTGTTCCCACCAGGCGCTATAAAATAGACTCATTCATCTGAACACTGAACATGATCAATGTGGATCTGAATGCTACATGGGGATTCCAGCGTACCTTTGCATTGATTCGTGTTCTTGTCCAGTATCGCCTTCGTTGACGCTATTTTCCCATACCTGTAAAAACACAACAGAACAACTGGTTAGCACTTCTTATTGAACATGCATGTTTTATTCACATTACACACAAACTGCATGCATATGATGAATGGCATTGTGTGTGAGTTTTACATAAGTCTCTGCATAAGTCTCAGTCTGAGACCGAGAGAGAGAGAGTCCACTTAAACACCAGACTCCAGCACCCTGTCTAACTAGATTTGTTCCATCTCATTAATAATGATAACTGGGAGACATGAAATGGTTTCAATACCCTCTTCACCTCGCTCACAGGGTCAATAAGAGATGTAAAGCCCCCCCCCCTCTCTCAATTCAATTCAATTCAATTTCAATTTAAGGGCTTTATTGGCATGGGAAACGTATGTTAACATTGCCAAAGCAAGTGAAGTAGATAGTAAACAAAAGTGAAATAAACAATAACAATTAACAGTAAACATTACACTCAGAAGTCAGTCTCTCTCTCTCTCTCTCTCTCTCTCTCTCTCTCTCTCTCTCTGCCTCTGTCTCTGTCTCTGTCTCTGTCTCTGTCTCTCTCTTTCACCTCTCTCTCCCACCTCTCTCTCTCTCTCTCTCAATTCAATTTCAATTTCAATTTAAGGGCTTTATTGGCATGGGAAACGTGTGTTAACATTGCCAAAGCAAGTGAAGTAGATAGTAAACAAAAGTGAAATAAACAATAAATATTAACAGTAAACAATACACTCAGAAGTTTCAAAAGAATAAAGACATTTCAAATGTCATATTATGTATATATACAGTGTTGTAACAATGTGCAAATAGTTAAAGTACAAATGGGAAAAAAAATAAACATAAATATGGGTTGTATTTACAATGGTGTTTGTTCTTCACTGGTTGCCCTTTTCTTGTGGCAACAGGTCACAAATCTTGCAGCTGTGATGGCACACTGTGGTTTTTCACCCAGTAGATAAGGGAGTTTATCAAAATTGGGTTTGTTTTCGAATTCTTTGTGGATCGCTGTAATCTGAGGGAAATATGTGTCTCTAATATGGTCATACATTTGGCAGGAGGTTAGGAAGTGCAGCTCAGTTTCCACCTCATTTTGTGGGCAGTGTGCACATAGCCTGTCTTCTCTTGAGAGCCAGGTCTGCCTACGGCGGCCTTTCTCAATAGCAAGGCTATGCTCACTGAGTCTGTACATAGTCAAAGCTTTCCTTAAGTTTGGGTCAGTCACAGTGGTCAGGTATTCTGCCACTGTGTACTCTCTGTTTAGGGCCAAATAGCATTCTAGTTTGCGCAGTTTTTTTGTTTGTTCTTTCCAATGTGTCAAGTAATTCTCTTTTTGTTTTCTCATGATTTGGTTGGGTCTAGTTGTGTTGTTGTTGTTGTTGTCCTGGGGCTGTGTGGGGTCTGTTTGTGTTTGTGAACAGAGCCCCAGGACAAGCTTACTTAGGGGACTCTTCTCCAAGTTCATCTCTCTGTAGGTGATGGCTTTGTTATGGAAGGTTTGGGAATCGCTTCCTTTTAAGTGGTTATAGAATTTAACGGCTCTTTTCTGGATTTTGATAATTAGTGGGTAGTGGCCTAATTCTGCTCTGCATGCATTATTTGGTGTTTTACGTTGTACACGGAGGATGTTTTTGCAGAATTCTGCATGCAGAGTCTCAATTTGGTGTTTGTCCCATTTTGTGAATTCTTCGTTGGTGAGCGGACCCCAGACCTCAGAACCATAAAGGGCAATGGGTTCTATAACTGATTCAAGTATTTTTAGCCAGATCCTAATTGGTATGTCAAATTTTATGTTCCTTTTGATGGCATAGAATGCCCTTCTTGCCTTGTCTCTCAGATCGTTCACAGCTTTGTGGAAGTTACCTGTGGCGCTGATGTTTAGGCCGAGGTATGTATAGTTTTTTGTGTGCTCTAGGGCAACGGTGTCTAGATGGAATTTGTATTTGTGGTCCTGGCAACTGGACCTTTTTTGGAACACCATTATTTTTGTCTTACTGAGATTTACTGTCAGGGCCCAGGTCTGACAAAATCTGTGCAGAAGATCTAGGTGCTGCTGTAGGCCCTCCTTGGTTGGTGACAGAAGCACCAGATCATCAGCAAACAGAAGACATTTGACTTCAGATTCTAGTAGGGTGAGGCCGGGTGCTGCAGACTGTTCTAATGCCCTCGCCAATTCGTTGATATATATGTTGAAGAGGGTGGGGCTTAAACTGCATCCCTGTCTCACCCCACGGCCCTGTGGAAAGAAATGTGTGTGTTTTTTGCCAATTTTAACCGCACACTTGTTGTTTGTGTACATGGATTTTATAACGTTGTATGTTTTTCCCCCAACCCCACTTTCCATCAATTTGTATAGCAGACCCTCATGCCAAATTGAGTCAAAAGCTTTTTTGAAATCAACAAAGCATGAGAAGACTTTGCCTTTGTTTTGGTTTGTTTGTTTGTCAATTAGGGTGTGCAGGGTGAATACGTGGTCTGTCGTACGGTAATTTGGTAAAAAGCCAATTTGACATTTGCTCAGTACATTGTTTTCACTGAGGAAATGAACTAGTCTGCTGTTAATGATAATGCAGAGGATTTTCCCAAGGTTGCTGTTGACGCATATCCCACGGTAGTTATTGGGGTCAAATTTGTCTCCACTTTTGTGGATTGGGGTGATCAGTCCTTGGTTCCAAATATTGGGGAAGATGCCAGAGCTAAGGATGATGTTAAAGAGTTTAAGTATAGCTAATTGAAATTTGTGGTCTGTATATTTTATCATTTCATTGAGGATACCATCAACACCACAGGACTTTTTGGGTTGGAGGGTTTGTATTTTGTCCTGCAAAATCGGCAGTGTATCAAACACTTGTTCTCCCCACTGTATATATATATATGCACTCACTAACTGTAAGTCACTCTGGATAAGAGCGTCTGCTAAATGACTAAAATGTAATGTAAATGTAAATGTCCTGTAGTTCATTCAATGTAATTGGAGAATCCAGTGGGTTCTGGTAGTCTTTAATAGTTGATTCTAAGATTTGCATTTGATCATGTATATTTTTGTGCGGTTTGTTCTCTGTTATAGGGCCAAAAAGATTGGAGAAGTGGTTTACCCATACATCTCCGTTTTGGATAGATAGCTCTTCGTGTTGTTGTTTGTTTAGTGTTTTCCAATTTTCCCAGAAGTGGTTAGAGTCTATGGATTCTTCAATTACATTGAGCTGATTTCTGACATGCTGTTCCTTCTTTTTCCATAGTGTATTTCTGTATTGTTTTAGTGATTCACCATAGTGAAGGCGTAGGCTCAGGTTTTCTGGGTCTCTGTGTTTTTGGTTGGATAGGTTTCTCAATTTCTTTCTTAGGTTTTTGCATTCTTCATCAAACCATTTATCACTGTTATTACTTTTCTTTGGTTTTCTGTTAGAGATTTTTAGATTTGATAGGGAAGCTGAGAGGTCAAATATACTGTTTAGGTTTTCTACTGCCAAGTTTACACCTTCACTATTACAGTGGAACGTTTTGTCCAGGAAGTTGTCTAGAATGGATTGAATTTGTTGTTTCCTAATAGTTTTTTGGTAGGTTTCAACACTACTTTCCTTCCATCTATAGCATTTCTTAATATTATTCAGTTCCTTTGGCTTTGATGCCTCATGATTGAGTATTGCTCTGTTCAAGTAGACTGTGATTTTGCTGTGGTCTGATAGTGTCAGTGGGCTGACTGTGAACACTCTGAGAGACTCTGGGTTGAGGTCAGTGATAAAGTAGTCTACAGTACTACTGCCAAGAGATGAGCTATAGGTGTACCTACCGTAGGAGTCCCCTCGAAGCCTACCATTGACTATGTACATACCCAGTGTGCGACAGAGCTGCAGGAGTCGTGACCCGTTTTTGTTGGTTATGTTGTCGTAGTTGTGCCTAGGGGGGCATATGGGGGAGGGAATGCTGTCACCTCCAGGTAGGTGTTTGTCCCCCTGTGTGCTGAGGGTGTCAGGTTCTTGTCCAGTTCTGGCATTTAGGTCACCACAGACTAGTACATGTCCCTGGGTCTGTAAATGATTGATTTCCCCTTCCAGGATGGAGAAACTGTCTTCATTAAAGTATGGGGATTCTAGTGGGGGGATATAGGTAGCACACAGGAGGACATTTTTCTCAGTTGAGATAATTTCCTTTTGAATTTCTAACCAAATGTAAAATTTTCCTGTTTTGATTAATTTAATAGAGTGAGTTAGGTCTGCTCTATACCAAATTAGCATACCCCCTGAGTCCCTTCCCTGTTTCACACCTGGTAGTTTGGTGGATGGGACTACCAGCTCTCTGTAACCTAGAGGGCAACCAGTGGGTCCGTCTCCTCTATACCATGTTTCTTGTAGGATGACAATGTCTGTATTTCCGATTTCTTTGGTGAAGTCCAGATTCTTTAGGCCAAAGGCAGATGACCTCAGGCCTTGGATATTCCAGGATGAAATAGTGAAGGCTTTGTGTTCCATAAAGTGTCTAATGTTGTTGGTTGTGTGGTTTGGCCTCAGGCCAGTAATTGTGAGCAGAGCCTGCTGAGCATCTGGTACATGCCATTGGCTTGGGCTAGTGTAAGAGTGGGTGTTGGGCCTGTTTGCCTGCTCACGGCCTGGGCGTATGTGTGACTTTCATGTTAAGGCCCTCTTTGTGGGAGTGGGGGGTTTGGGGTGGGTAGGAGGGGCATAAGTCTGATCTGAGGGGGCCTAAATGGGGTGTGGGCATGGTTGACTTGGGGGGGAGTTAATTGGTGGGGGTGGGGGTGTAGATGTGGTTGATGGTGCTGTGGTCTGGATGTAGGTCCTCTCTGCGGGGGTCCTCTATGTGTAGGTCCTGGGGGGGGTCCCGCAGGTCTGGGAGAGTGTCTCGCTGGTCTGGGCGGGGTGTCTGTTGATCTGTTGCTCCTGTGTGAGGTGTTGGGTCTGCGGTTGAGGGCGATATCCTTTAGGGTCCGGGCGAAGGTGGGCACTGCTGCCTTGTATAGGTGGACCTGGTCGTAAAGGCTGTTCACGTCCAGGGTGGAGTGGTGGGCCAGGAAGACATTTGGTTTTGATGCACAGTCACGGGAAATACTTGCGTTTACCCGCTGTATGGTAGCAGGGTGGAAGTATTTTCGTGGTAACAGGGTTGAGATAACCACTTGTGCGTTGGGGAAAGTAGAAGAAGCTTTTTCTATCACTCCCTTGAGTGATGTGGCCACCCTTTCCTGCTGTGTTCTCAGGTCGTTTGTGCCTGTGTGTATTATTATGTGGCTGGGTGATCCTAGTCGGTCCTCAGACAGAAGGTCTAGGGCGCGCTGGGTGTTTGGACACCAGAGTTTAGACACTGTGTGTTTTGGAAAAAGTTTATTTTCTTGTATTTATTTCCCGTTTGAGTCCATAAGGAGTACAATCTGTGGCTTGTGTATGTCCTCAGTGGGTGTGGGGGGGTCGTCATGAGGGCTATCAGGGTGTCTGACTGGGGGGTTGCTCAGAGGGGTTGGGATCCCCTGGGCTTGGGGTTCTTCATTTGTTTGTCTGGGTGTGATGTCGAGGCTATGGCCAGGGTCTAGGGTGTACTGTTCTGCTGCAGTGTCGAGACTTTGGCCAGGATCTGAGGTCGGCTGTTCTGCTGGCTTCTCTGCGGGGGTGGCAAGCTCTCTAATGGGTTGTTCTATGTCACCCGTCATCGTTCTCACCTTCTCCTCCAGCACTCTGATCCTCTCCTCTAGTGCTCTGTTCTTCTCCTGCTCCTGCTCTTTCTCCTGTTGATGTTGTCTCACCACAGTCCAGAGTGCAGACATGTCTCTCTCTACCTGCAGCTCTCCAGGTCTAGTTAAGGGGGTGTTGTTGTGCTGGACTGTTGTCTGTGTCTGTGCTGACTGGAGTGTGTTCACCTGCTGTTCCAGCTCCACCTGCCTTACCTCCAGCTGGGTGAATTTATCCTTCATTTCAATGAGGGAGTAGTACTCTGTGCTGGGAAGTTGACTTTCTGCTTGGGGTTGCTCTGTGGGGTTATTTAATGAAGAGGTCTGGTCTGACCCGCTCGGGGTAGGGGTATCATTCTCAAGGGAGAGCTTCTCCTGCTAAGCTATTTCTTTGATTAGGTGAAAGTCCAGCTGGAACTGTTTGGTGTTGCCTTGAACCAAAACGGTTCCAGATTTATAGAGATTAATATTAGACGACTCAGAGTCCTCGTTGTCCAGTATCCTGAGTTTCCACCCGTCGCTAACACCCCCCCTCTTAACAGAGGGTTAGAGTGCTAGTATAGCACTGTGCCATGCCAGGGGATAGTCTGTGTGGAAGATAAGGTTGCTTATGTTCCCATTTTTATACAAATCAGCAAAAAGTGTCTTGTGCTTCCCCAAAAGAAGTTTCAATTTGTACTCTTTTCGTGTCTTGTCGTTTTTTACATTCAGAGGGTACTGTATTTTAATGACCTCTGAACAGTGGGGGGTGGGGTACTTCTAAGGCCTCTCCATTTAGTTGGAGTAGACTGTACGACTCTCCTGCCATTGTTGGGCTCAAGGGCTTTGACACCTCTCACTTCACACGTCAGTGCTAATTGAAATTGTATCTCTTTGTACAAGCAAGCTTAAGCTTGGTAGCCTTAGCATTCAGTCCTTATAAAATAAAATATATCATTGTAATGTATTTTTCTTCTTGGTTTTTGAAAGTGAAAAATAGCTTCATACTAAACATTACACTAGTGATTCGGTTAATAAAAAAGTGGTCAGATGACGCAGATGCTAAGCTACAGGACTGTTTTGCTAGCACAGACTGGAACATGTTCCGGGATTCTTCAGACAGCATTGAGGAGTACACCACATCAGTCACTGGCTTCATCAATAAGTGCATCGATGATGTCGTCCCCACAGTGACCGTACGTACATACCCCAACCAGAAGCCATTGATTACAGGAAACATCCGCACTGAGCTAAAGGGTAGAGCTGCCGCTTTCAAGGAACGGGACTCTAACCCGGACGCTTATAAGAAATCCCGCTATGACCTCCGACGAACCATCAAACAGGCAAAGAGTCAATACAGGTCTAAGATTGAATCATACTACACTGGCTCTGACGCTCCTCGGATGTGGCAGGGCTTGAAAACTATTACAGACTACAAAGGGAAGCACAGCCGCGAGCTGCCCAGTGACACAAGCCTACCAGACGAGCTAAACCACTTCTATGCTCGCTTCGAGGCAAGCAACACTGAAGCATGCATGAGAGCACCAGCTGTTCCGGATGACTATGTGATCACGCTCTCCGTAGCCGATGTGAGTAAGACTTTTAAGCAGGTCAACATTCACAAGGCCGCAGGGCCAGACGGATTACCAGGACGTGTACTCCGAGCATGTGCTGACCAACTGGCAAGTGTCTTCACTGACATTTTCAACATGTCCCTGACTGAGTCTGTAATACCAACATGTTTCAAGCAGACCACCATAGTGCCCGTGCCCAAGAACTCTAAGATAACCTGCCTAAATGACTACCGACCCGTAGCACTGACGTCTGTAGCCATGAAGTGCTTTGAAAGACTGGTCATGGCTCACATCAACAGCATAATCCCAGAAACCCTAGACCCACTCCAATTTGCATACCGCCCCAACAGATCCACAGATGATGCAATCTCTATCGCACTCCACACTGCCCTTTCCCACCTGGACAAGAGGAACACCTACGTGAGAATGCTATTCATTGACTACAGCTCAGCATTCAACACCATAGTGCCCTCTAAGCTCATCACTAAGCTAAGGATCCTGGGACTAAACACCTCCCTCTGCAACTGGATCCTGGACTTCCTGACGGGCCGCCCCCAGGTGGTAAGGGTAGGTAACAACACATCTGCCACACTGATCCTCAACACGGGGGCCCCTCAGGGGTGCGTGCTCAGTCCCCTCCTGTACTCTCTGTTCACCCATGACTGCATGGCCAGGCACGACTCCAACACCATCATTAAGTTTGCCGACGACACAACAGTGGTAGGCCTGATCACCGACAACGATGAGACAGCCTATAGGGAGGAGGTCAGAGATCTGGCCGTGTGGTGCCAGGACAACAACCTCTCCCTCAACGTGACCAAGACAAAGGAGATGATTGTGGACTACAGGAAAAAAAAGAGGACTGAGCACGCCCCCATTCTCATCGACGGGGCTGTAGTGGAACAGGTTGAGAGCTTCAAGTTCCTTGGTGTCCACATCACCAACGAACTATCATGGTCCAAACACACCAAGACAGTTGTGAAGAGGGCACGACAAAGCCTATTCCCCCTCAGGAGACTAAAAAGATTTGGCATGGGTCCTCAGATCCTCAAAAAATTCTACAGCTGCACCATTGAGAGCATCCTGACTGGTTGCATCACCGCCTGGTATGGCAACTGCTTGGCCTCCGACCGCAAGGCACTACAGAGGGTAGTGCGTACGGCCCAGTACATCACTGGGGCAAAGCTTCCTGCCATCCAGGACCTCTATACCAGGCGTTGTCAGAGGAAGGCCCTCAAAATTGTCAAAGACTCCAGCCACCCTAGTCATAGACTGTTCTCTCTGCTACCGCACGGCAAGCGGTACCGGAGTGCCAAGTCTAGGTCCAAAAGACTTCTCAACAGCTTCTACCCCCAAGCCATAAGACTCCTGAACAGCTAATCATGGATACCAAGACTATTTGCACTGCCCCCCCACCCCATCCTTTTTACGCTGCTGCTACTCTGTTAAGTATTTATGCATAGTCACTTTAACTCTACCCACATGTACATATTACCTCAACTACCTCAACTAGCCGGTGCCCCCGCACATTGACTCTGCACCGGTACCCCCCTGTATATATAGCCTCCCTACTGTCACTTTATTTTACTTCTGCTCTTTTTTTCTCAACACTTTTTTTGTTGTTGTTTTATTCTTACTTTTTTTTATTTTTATAAATGCACTGTTGGTTAAGGGCTGTAAGTAAGCATTTCACTGTAATGTCTGCACCTGTTGTATTCGGCGCATGTGACCAATAAAATTTGATTTGATTTGATTTGATTTACTCACTCAGTTCCAGGTTGGATGGTGTTTTCAGGTTTCTGTTTGTTTGCCAGAGCATTTGCTGTATAGTTTGAGAATAGTAATCCTTGGTAGTAGAAAGCTTTCCAGGTAATTCCGTCCAAAATCAGGTTGTAGGTTTGGAGTTTTGGTTTGGAATGAAGGTTATGTTGTGGAGGGTAGCATCCTGTATATGTCCCTGCCAAAAAATCATACTTTATCTAACTCTAAATCTATATTTTTTGTTAAAAATGCAGGAGCAATGTCTTTGAGCTCTCTCTCTCTCTCTCTCTCTCTCTCTCTCTCTCTCTCTCTCTCTCCCTCTCTCTCTCTCTCTCTCTCTCTCTCTCTCTCTCTCTCTCTCTCTCTCTCAATTCAATTCAATTTCAATTTAAGGGCTTTATTGGCATGGGAAACGTATGTTAACATTGCCAAAGCAAGTGAAGTAGATCGTAAACAAAAGTGAAATAAACAATTAATATTAACAGTAAACATTACACTCAGAAGTTCCAAAAGAATAAAGACATTTCAAATGTCATATTATGTCCATATACAGTGTTGTAATGATATGCAAATAGTTAAAGTACAAATGGGAAAATAAATAAACATAAATATGGGTTGTATTTACAATGGTGTTTGTTCTTCACTGGTTGCCCCTTTCTTGTGGCAACAGGTCACAAATCTTGCAGCTGTGATGGCACACTGTGGTATTTCACCCAGTAGATAAGGGAGTTTATCAAAATTGGGTTTGTTTTCGAATTCTTTGTGGATCGCTGTAATCTGAGGGAAATATGTGTCTCTAATATGGTCATACATTTGGCAGGAGGTTAGGAAGTGCAGCTCAGTTTCCACCTCATTTTGTGGGCAGTGTGCACATAGCCTGTCTTCTCTTGAGAGACAGGTCTGCCTACGGCGGCCTTTCTCAATAGCAAGATTATGCTCAATGAGTCTGTACATATTCAAAGCTTTCCTTAAGTTTGGGTCAGTCACAGTGGTCAGGTATTCTGCCACTGTGTACTCTCTGTTTAGGGCCAAATAGCATTCTAGTTTGCTCAGTTTTTTTGTTTGTTCTTTCCAATGTGTCAAGTAATTTTCTTTTTGTTTTCTCATGATTTGGTTGGGTCTAATTGTGTTGTTGTTGTTGTTGTTGTTGTTGTCCTGGGGCTGTGTGGGGTCTGTTTGTGTTTGTGAACACAACCCCAGGACCAGCTTGCTTAGGGGACTCTTCTCCAAGTTCATCTCTCTGTAGGTGATGGCTTTGCTATGTAAGGTTTGGGAATCGCTTCCTTTTAAGTGGTTATAGAATTGAACGGCTCTTTTCTGGATTTTGATAATTAGCGGGTATTGGCCTAATTCTGCTCTGCATGCATTATTGGGTGTTTTTCGTTGAATTCTTGGTTGGTGAACGGACCCCAGACCTCACAACCATAAAGGGCAATGGGTTCTATATCTTATTCAAGTATTTTTAGCCAGATCCTAATTGGTATGTCAAATCCTATGTTCCTTTTGATGGCATAGAAGGCCCTTCTTGATTTGTCTCTCAGATCGTTCACAGCTTTGTGGAAGTTACCTGTGGTGCTGATGTTTAGGCCGAGGTATGTATAGTTTTTTGTGTGCTCTAGGGCAACGGTGTCTAGATGGAATTTGTATTTGTGGTCCTGGCAACTGGACCTTTTTTGGAACACCATTATTTTGTCTTACTGAGATTTATTGTCAGAGCCCAGGTCTGACAGAATCTGTGCAGAAGATCTAGGTGCTGCTGTAGGCCCACCTTGGTTGGTGACAGAAGCACCAGATCATCAGCAAACAGTAGACATTTGACTTCAGATTCTAGTAGAGGGTGAGGCCGGTGCAGCAGACTTTTCTAGTGCCCTCGCCAATTCGTTTATATATATGTTGAAGAAGGTGGGGCTTAAACTCCATCCCTGTCTCACCCCACGGCCCTGTGGAAAGAAATGTGTGTGTTTTTTGCCAATTTAACCGCACACTTGTTGTTTGTGTACATGGATTTTATAATGACGTATGTTTTTCCCCCAACCGCACTTTCCATCAATTTGTATAGCAGACCCTCATGCAAAATTGAGTCAAAAGCTTTTTGAAATCAACAAAGCATGAGAAGACTTTGCCTTTGTTTTGGTTTGTTTGTTTGTCAATTAGGGTGTGCAGGGTGAATACGTGGTCTGTCGTACGGTAATTTGGTAAAAAGCCAATTTGACATTTGCTCAGTACATTGTTTTCACTGAGGAAATGAACTAGTCTGCTGTTAATGATAACGCAGAGGATTTTCCCAAGGTTTGCTGTTGACGCATATCCCACGGTAGTTATTGGGGTCAAATTTGTCTCCACTTTTGTGGATTGGGGTGATCAGTCCTTGGTTCCAAATATTGGGGAAGATGCCAGAGCTAAGGATGATGTTAAAGAGTTTAATTTGTGGTCTGTATATTTATCATTTCATTGAGTCTCTCTCTCTCTCTCCCTCTTTCCCTCACTCTCTCTCTCTCTCTCTCTCTCTCTCTCTCTCTCTCTCTCTCTCTCTCTCTCCTCTCTCTCTCTCTCCCTTCTCTCTCTCTCTCTCTCTCTCTCTCTCTCTCTCTCTCTCTCTCTCTCTCCCTCTTTCCCTCACTCTGTCTCCCTGTTCCATCTCCCTCTTCACCTCTACCCCCTCTCTCTCAGAAAGAGAGAGAAAGAGAGAGAGAAAGAGAGAGAGAGAGAGGGAGAGAGAGAGGGAGAGAGAGAGAGAGAGAGAGAGAGAGAGAGAGAGAGAGAGAGAGAGAGAGAGAGAGAGAGAGAGAGAGAGAGACTATATTACATGGACTGAGGTGTTTAATAATAATAATAATAATAAAGGAGGGATCATTTGTTCTGTCACCACGAGGAGAACACCTCCATCACAGTATTATACTGCTAATGTAACACAGCAATGGCAGATCAGTCATCTGACTATGGTTTCAAAATCAAATTCTGGGCCAGGAGAAGGAGGGAGGGAGGGAGGGAGGGAGGGAGGGAGGGAGGGAGGGAGGGAGGGAGAGAGGGAGGGAGGGAGGGTAAAATAAGTTATGAAATGTTAGCATCGTAAGCAGAGAAATATTACTTCAGATCAAGATCTGTGAATGTTTTCGTGCCACAATCATGCATTCTTTATTATACAGACACAATACATGACCCAGATTGTTCAGAAGTTGTCTCATGTTCAGAAATAAAAACGAACAATGTTTTTTTGCTAAATATTTCACAACTGGCCCAAGTGAACATTGTTTCATACATTTTCCAGCCTGACCTTCCAGTGCTAGGATGTGGGAGTTGGAAGCTGTTAATGCTGTTGTTTTGTTAGTTTCTCTACTGAATACTGCCTGGCTGTAAACAGAGAATTGATCTCAGGGTCTTTGCATAACCAAATGGACCAAATACAGAACACAATACACCACAACAAATCCTCACACAACACAGTCGTCTGCTAGTCTCTCACTCCTTCTGTTTTATGTCACTGTCTCCCCATCTATTCCTCTCTTTCTCTCTCTCTGTTTGTGTCAATCTCTCTCCCTCTATCTCTCTCTCTCTCTCTCTCTCTCTCTCTCTCTCTCTCTCTCTCTCTCTCTCTCTCTCTCTCTCTCTCTCTCTCTCTCTCCCTCTATCTCTCTCTCTCTCGTTGGAGTGCATGCTGGGAGTGAGTCGTGAAGCAGGAGTGATTGTGAGAGCGACTGGAATTATTTTCACTCTATTGGGTTTTGGTGTGTGTATATATATATATATATATATATATATATATATATATATATATATATATATATATATATACAGTGGGGAAAAAAAGTATTTAGTCAGCCACCAATTGTGCAAGTTCTCCCACTTAAAAAGATGAGAGAGGCCTGTAATTTTCATCATAGGTACACGTCAACTATGACAGACAAATTGAGAAAATAAAATCCAGAAAATCACATTGTAGGATTTTTTATGAATTTATTTGCAAATTATGGTGGAAAATAAGTATTTGGTCACCTACAAACAAGCACATTTTCTGGCTCTCACAGACCTGTAACTTCTTCTTTAAGAGGCTCCTCTGTCCTCCACTCGTTACCTGTATTAATGGCACCTGTTTGAACTTGTTATCAGTATAAAAGACACCTGTCCACAACCTCAAACAGTCACACTCCAAACTCCACTATGGCCAAGACCAAAGAGCTGTCAAAGGACACCAGAAACAAAATTGTAGACCTGCACCAGGCTGGGAAGACTGAATCTGCAATAGGTAAGCAGCTTGGTTTGAAGAAATCAACTGTGGGAGCAATTATTAGGAAATGGAAGACATACAAGACCACTGATAATCTCCCTCGATCTGGGGCTCCACGCAAGATCTCACCCCGTGGGGTCAAAATGATCACAAGAACGGTGAGCAAAAATCCCAGAACCACACGGGGGGACCTAGTGAATGACCTGCAGAGAGCTGGGACCAAAGTAACAAAGCCTACCATCAGTAACACACTACGCCACCAGGGACTCAAATCCTGCAGTGCCAGATGTGTCCCCCTGCTTAAGCCAGTACATGTCCAGGCCCGTCTGAAGTTTACTAGAGTGCATTTGGATGATCCAGAAGAGGATTGGGAGAATGTCATATGGTCAGATGAAACCAAAATATAACTTTTTGGTAAAAACTCAACTCGTCGTGTTTGGAGGACAAAGAATGCTGAGTTGCATCCAAAGAACACCATACCTACTGTGAAGCATGGGGGTGGAAACATCATGCTTTGGGGCTGTTTTTCTGCAAAGGGACCAGGACGACTGATCCGTGTAAAGGAAAGAATGAATGGGGCCATGTATCGTGAGATTTTGAGTGAAAACCTCCTTCCATCAGCAAGGGCATTGAAGATGAAACGTGGCTGGGTCTTTCAGCATGACAATGATCCCAAACACACCGCCCGGGCAACGAAGGAGTGGCTTCGTAAGAAGCATTTCAAGGTCCTGGAGTGGCCTAGCCAGTCTCCAGATATCAACCCCATAGAAAATCTTTGGAGGGAGTTGAAAGTCTGTGTTGCCCAGCGACAGCCCCAAAACATCACTGCTCTAGAGGAGATCTGCATGGAGGAATGGGCCAAAATACCAGCAACAGTGTGTGAAAACCTTGTGAAGACTTACAGAAAACGTTTGACCTGTGTCATTGCCAACAAAGGGTATATAACAAAGTATTGAGAAACTTTTGTTATTGACCAAATACTTATTTTCCACCATAATTTGCAAATAAATTCATAAAAAATCCTACAATGTGATTTTCTGGATTTTTTTCTCTCATTTTGTCTGTCATAGTTGACGTGTACCTATGATGAAAATTACAGGCCTCTCTCATCTTTTTAAGTGGGAGAACTTGCACAATTGGTGGCTGACTAAATACTTTTTTCCCCCACTGTATATATTGATTAGTTTAGTTGTTTTAAGGTTATCTTGTCTAACTATCACTAAGCACGTATAGGGGTGGTGGGATCGTTGAGGTTGGTTTTCTCGAGGGCACAACCAGCGGGTGGGGCTGGTTGCAATGGCCACTCGCGGAGGTTTGGAGTTTGAAAAACTTAGTCGGCGGCATGGAGTAAAGATTCCTGCTGCGGCCGGGTGTTCAGTGGAAGAATGTAGCTTGGCAGTGGGTGCTATCATTGGGTACGATTGCATCAAATCAGCCTCAAGGATGAATAGCGCTGTAGTGATATTCTTAGATTCCATTGAAAAGGTGAATATGATAGTTGAGAGTGGTGTTGTGTTGCGGGAGACGCAGACGCCGATATTTCCGCTTATGAATCCGGCGAAGAAAGTTATACTTTCTAACGTGCCACCATTTGTTAGAGATGAAGTGTTGGAGCGAGAGTTATCTCGTCATGGTCAAATTGTATCTACAATAAAGAAGGTTCTTTTTGGATGCAAATCTCCTTTGCTGAAACATGTTGTGTCTCATAGCAGACAAGTGCATATGATTTTTTTTAAAGGACATTGATGAACTGAATTTAGCATTCAGTTTTAAGATTGATGGATTTGATTATGTCTTCTACGCTTCTACTGAATCAATTAAATGCTTTGGCTGTGGAAGAGAGGGGCATTTGGTGCGTAATTGTCCCGAGAATGACCGCGCAGATTCTGGTAGCAGCTCTAGTGCTGGTGCAGCTAATGCACCACCGCGAAGGGATGAACATGCTAAGGGTGCGGGTGCTGGGGAAGGGAGGAGGTGGGCAGATGTGGTAGGAAAAGTAGGAGAGGAAGGCAGTGTGGATACGGGGGCAATGGCGGTAGATCAGAACAAAGAAGGAGGGGAAAAAGTCGGTGAGATTGCGACTGCCGTCGCTGAGGTGGTGCTGGAAAATGAAATTGGAGGTCAAGAGGAGATTGAAATAATGGAAAAGGAAGCAGCTGTTTTAAAAGTACCGAGGAGTAAGAGGAAGAATGTAAGGGGTGGTGAAGGGTCTAATTCCAAGAGGAAGGTAGAGATCGATAAATCAGTTGAAGATAAACAGGTTGTAGAGATGGTGGAGTTTTCTTCTGGGGAGGATAGCGAGAGTGAGTCATATGACGTGTCACAACAAAATAGTGAGAGAAATCGGGTGGAAGGGAGGTATGGGATTACGTCAATTTCTGAAGTAGACAAAAGGGAAGAAATATATGCAGGATTATAATGTAACATATTTTTTCCCTGAAAGTGAATTGTTTATTGAATCAGCAAAGTTTCTGATGTCAAAAATAACAGGGAGAGGTTTGACAAGCCCTGAAATTGCTAGACTCAAGAAAGTGGTCACGAGAGTGATAAGTGATGTAAATACTAAAGGAAATGAAAGAGTTCAGTCGCAGCCTTAACTCTGTAAGGAGATGTGGTTTCTGTGTCTTGCTCTGTATTTTTTTTCCATCCATGAGCAGTTTTAAGATTTCTTCTTTAAACGTAAATGGGGCAAGAGACGTTAAAAAAAGAGCCATAGTGTATGAATTAATTAGGGGAAAGGGAAGTGACATAAATGTTCTACAAGAAACGCATAGTAATTTGGAAAATGAAGTTATGTGGCAACAGGAGTGGGGGGTGGACAGTGGTGTGTAGTCATAAAAACTCAAAAAGTGGGGGTGTGGCCATCTTGTTCTCAAAAGGGTTTTTGCCTTTGTCATATGAGGTTGAAGAGGTATTTGAGGGGAGGTTATTAAAAGTTAGAGCGAGGTATGAAAACATCACTATGTGTCTGATAAATGTATATGCCCCAGTGGTGGCAGTTGAGAGGGTATGTTTTTTAGAGACATTATCAAATACCATTGAGAAATTTAATAATGAAGATTATTTATTTATTGCTGGGGATTTTAACTGCACAGTCAGTGATTTAGATAGAAATCACAAAGAACCTCATATAGCCTCAAGGACTTTTTTTAAACGCCTCATTGTAACACACGAACTGTGTGATATTTGGCGGAGTCAACATGGAGGCACGAGACAGTACACCTGGGCGCATGTGAGAGAGAACACCATCTCTATGGCCAGGTTAGATAGGTTTTATTGTTTTGAGCATCAATCTCAGGTCTGTAAATCAAGTGTGATAACCCCAGTGGGATTTTCTGATCATTGTTTAATAACAGAGGTGGTGTTCATTAACGATGTAAAACCCAAAAGTGCATACTGGCATTTTAATATAACTTTATTGAGTGATGCTCACTTCAGGAAATGTTTTAGTTTTTTTCTGGGAGAGGTGGAGGTCTCAAAAGGCCAGTTTTGTATCCCTTCAACAGTGGTGGGATATAGGGAAAATCCAGATTCAACAATTCTGTAATCAATACACGAGGAATGTCACCAAGGACATCACCTGATCAATGAAAGCCCTAGAGACTGAAATAGTGGAACTCATGACGTTGGTTGAGACCACAGGAGATCGAGGCCATACTCAGGCCCTCAAGAGGAAAAAAGCTGCATTGGCAGACCTGCTGGGTATCAGAGCACAGGGGGCATTGGTGAGAAGTAAGTTTCAGGGAATCTCTGAAATGGATGCCTCATCCAAATTTTTCTTTGGTTTAGAGAAAAAGAATGGACAAATAAAACTTATTAATTGTCTCAAATCAGCTGTTGGACAGGAGCTCACTAGCCCTAGTGAAATTAGAAAGAGGGCAGTAGAGTTCTATGCTGAGCTCTACAAGTGTGAGTACAAAGAGGATAAAACAGTGACACAGCAGTGTCTTGATGGGCTCCCACAGGTGGCTGCAGAAGCTCAGGTTGAGCTAGAGCAACCATTGTCTTTGCAGGAGCTATACACTGCAGTAAAAGGCATGGGAAATGGAAGGGCACCAGGCATTGATGGGCTTCCCATTGACTTTTTAAAGTATTTTTGGGCTATGTTGGGAGAGGATTGGCTAGCAGTAGTTAACGATAGTTTGACCGGAGGGTTACTACCAATAAGCTGCAGAAGGGCTGTCCTCACCCTACTGCCCAAAAAGGGTGACCCTAGGGAGGTGAAGAACTGGAGGCCGGTGGCTTTATTGTGCACTGATTATAAGATCCTGTCAAAGGCTTTGTCCAACAGGCTGAGGGAGGTGATGGGGCAAATCATACACTGCTCAAAAAAATAAAAGGAACACTTAAACAACACAATGTAACTCCAAGTCAATCACACTTCTGTGAAATCAAACTGTCCACTTAGGAAGCAACACTGATTGACAATAAATGTCACATGCTGTTGTGCAAATGGAATAGACAACAGGTGGAAATTATAGGCAATTAGCAAGACACCCCAATAAAGGACTGGTTTTGCAGGTGGTGACTACAGACCACTTCTCAGTTCCTATGCTTCCTGGCTGATGTTTTGGTCAGTTTTGAATGCTGGCGGTGCTTTCACTCTAGTGGTAGCATGAGACGGAGTCTACAACCCACACAAGTGGCTCAGGTAGTGCAGCTCATCCAGGATGGCACATCAATGCGAGCTGTGGCAAGAAGGTTTGCTGTGTCTGTCAGCGTAGTGTCCAGAGCATGGAGGCGCTACCAGGAGACAGGCCAGTACATCAGGAGATGTGGAGGAGGCCGTAGGAGGGCAACAACCCAGCAGCAGGACTGCTACCTCCGCCTTTGTGCAAGGAGGAGCAGGAGGAGCACTGCCAGAGCCCTGCAAAATGACCTCCAGCAGGCCACAAATGTGCATGTGTCTGCTCAAACGGTCAGAAACAAACTCCATGAGGGTGGTATGAGGGCCCGACGTCCACAGGTGGGGGTTGTGCTTACAGCCCAACACCGTGCAGGACGTTTGGCATTTGCCAGAGAACACCAAGATTGGCAAATTCGCCACTGGCGCCCTGTGCTCTTCACAGATGAAAGCAGGTTCACACTGAGCACACGTGACAGACGTGACAGGTTTGAGTGCTCCTTTTAAAGTGTGTAGAGGTATTAGGCAGGGATGTTCTTTGTCGGGAATGTTATATGCCATCGCTATAGAGACACTACTAAATAGCATTAGAAGTCGCATTGAAGGGGTGCAACTTTCACAGGATATTCCTCCTATTTGTCTCTCAGCCTATGCTGATGATGTAGTTGTTTAGTAAAAAAATCAAGCGGAGGTGGATAGTTTGAGTCTAATGGTTGATCGTTTTAGGGGAATATCCTCTGCAAAGGTAAATTGGGAAAAAAAGTTGTCCTTTACAGATTGGAGAATGGTCTGGAGGGATCATGGCTTTGCCAGGGGGGCTGGAATGGTGTAAGGGAGGTTTTAAGTATCTTGGAGTGTACCTAGGAGATGAGGGGACAATGGAAAAAAATTACATTGGGGTGGATGAAATGGTGGAAGGGAGGATGAGGAGATGGCGTTGGTTGTTATCTCGTATGTCATATAGGGGGCGCACTATTATAGTTAACAATGTGGTTGCCTCAGCACTGTGGCATCGGTTATCAGTTTTAGAGCCACCATCTGGCTAAGATACAGGCAATTATTGTGGATTTATTTTGGGATAAATATCACTGGGTTCCACAAAGTGTTTTGTATTTGTCAAAAGAGGAGGGGGGACAAGGTCTTGTACATCTTGCTAGTAGGGCTGCTGCTTTCCGGTTTCAGTTTATTCAAAGGTTGCTTTATGGACCGGAAAATGTGGTTTGGAGAGGGGTGGCAGGTCTTGTATTAGGTTTAAAGAAGGCTTGGGGGATTAGGTTTAAAGAAGGCTTTATTTTTGGTTGATAGTAGCCAGATTTCTAGGGAGGGAGAACTTCCGTTTTACAGAGGCCTTCTTAGGGTGTGGAGCATAATGAAGGTGTCCAGACGAAATTCAGAGGAGTCAGTGCATTGGCTGTTGGAGGAACCTCTGGTGTATTGGGCAGGACTGGATTGTACAACTGCAGCTGTTCCACATTTCTCCAAGATTCTGGTGAAGGGCAAAATCATCACCTTAAAACAGTTAATGGCCATGGCTGGGCCCGCCTTAATGGATGGAAGACGGGTGGCTGAACATTTGGGGGTGAGGTCGGAAAGGATTGTCGGACAACTGCTGGGAAGCTGCAGGAAGGCTCTGTCAGCAGAAGAGTGGGGTATGCTGAATAGTCACAAGAAGAAGGTACAAGATGAAAACGTCCCATTTCCAAGACTAGGGATTACACCAATATCCCAGAGTCAGAAAGAAAGGCGTTATTACTGGATTTGAGAGGGTTGGAAGAGGTGGGTTTGGATGAGGTGAATGGGAAATACTTATATAGGGGGTGTGTCAAGGTGTTGAAAAAGATACATTGAAAAATAGAAAAGACACTCCATAGAAGGTAAAATTGGGCATTGATGACAAGGTAAAGCCAGCATGGAGAGCACTGTACAAGCCACCGTTACAAAAGGGTACTGGGGATGTGCAATGGATGGTTTTGCATGGCATCATTGCAGTTAATGCTTTTGTATTTGTCATTAACTCAGATGTTGGAGATGGATGTCCTTTTTGTAATATAAGAGAAACCATTTTTCACTGTTTTATGGAGTGTGAGAGGATAAAACCTCTCTTGGAAATGCTGGAGTCTTTGTTTAAAGCTGTCAACTGTTACATTTTATTTTGGGACAAGCTAAGATGTCAGTTTTTCTGAGTAGGAAACATAAGATAGAAACGGGATATGGGCAGGATGTAAGATGTGTTTTTAAAGGATTAGTGAAAGCAAGAATAAAAGTGGATTTTGAGTTCTTCTCGGCTGTAAAAGATCTCCTATTGTTTGAGGAGAAGTGGGCCTACGAAGGAGCGGTTTGTTTTGTGGAGGAGGGGAAACTATTTTTTGTGATGAAATTTTTTACCCAG
>NW_028159415.1:0-42689 GCF_964263955.1 Coregonus lavaretus
CCGGATGGTTCTACAAGGGGACGGACTCAGGTCTCTATACACTGATCCTATGTATACGGTATATGTGTGGACAGTCTTGTTGCCGATCTGAAAGATTGTATAATTTACGCTCATGGTGTGGTATTTTGGTATTTGGTGTTTTATTAGGATCCCCATTAGCTGTTGAGAAAGCAGCAGCTACTCTTCCCGGGGTCCACACAGAACATGAAACATGACATAATACAGAACATTAACAGACAAGAACAGCTCAAGGACAGAACTAACTACATATTTTTTTAAAGGCACACGTAGCCTACATATCAATACATACACACAAACTATCTAGGTCAAATAGGGGAGAGGCGTTGTGCCGTGAGGTGTTGCTTTATCCGTTTTTTGAAACCAGGTTTGCTGTTTATTTGAGCAATTTGAGATGGAACGGAGTTCATTGCAATAATGTCTCTATATAATACTGTACGCTTTCTTGAATTTGTTCTGGATTTGGGGACTGTGAAAAGACCCCTGGTGGCATGTCTGGTGGGGTAAGTGTGTGTGTCAGAGCTGTGTGTAAGTTTACTATGCAAACAATTTGGGATTTTCAACACATTCATGTTTCTCATAACGTTGCTATAGACAGTTGGAACGAGGCATGGGGCAACGTTCATTGAATTCTTAAAGGATTCCAAGTGCTGCATTCTTAATGGTAGACTACCACCACAAAACTCTCTCAGCAATATCCCCAAAGGGAAAAGCAGTCGTCCACTGTATTGTAACACCCCATGACTGTCTCAAGACAATGTGTTGAGTTGAATGTGATTACTTCCACTGAGCTGAGTGTATTGGCCCGATTGGAGACCGAAAGTAGACTTCCTGATCATTCATTGTTGTCGGTTATGAAATTCATGGTGGGAAACTATATACTGGGGAGGAAGGCAATGTAGGCTTATATAAATCAAGTGCAAATCAGACCAAAAGA
Organism: Coregonus lavaretus; assembly: GCF_964263955.1. NCBI lineage: Eukaryota > Metazoa > Chordata > Actinopteri > Salmoniformes > Salmonidae > Coregonus > Coregonus lavaretus. The sequence goes on from NW_028159415.1 coordinate 956, forward strand.
AGGCCCAGAAACCTACCTGACCATTGTCTTTCATCTAACAGGTGCTGTAGATATTACTGCACTGTCGGAGCTAGAAGCACAAGCATTTCGCTACACCCGCTATAACATCTGCTAAAACACGTGTATGTGACAAATACAATTTGATTAGATTTGATGTTTATATATATGTACAGTATGTGTGCATATATAGACATAATTATGTTATTTTGCTACAGCAAATACATGGGTCTTATAAGCCCATGTGGGCTGGATATCCTGAAGATGCATGACTATACTAATAAAGATTACTCAATCACATCGTGTAATCTTTTTACTCTCTCTACTGACACCAGAGAAATTCAGGCAGCAATGTTTTTTTTGGAGAACTGTAGCATGACTTTTGCAGTTGTCCAAATCTATTCCGTTATAGACAGATTTGTACATGTGTATTCATATGAACAGGTCCCAGACCAGTCTGTAATTAAAGCACATGTTCAGGAAGTAATTTCTGCTAAAAAAATCAAATTAAAATCAAATCAAATCAAATCAAATGGACCTTCTGTGAAGTAGGAACTAGCGTCAAACGCCTCAGATCCTGTAACCTGTCACATATGTTGGAGGAGATCCCCCTTACATTAATGATACCGCGTGAGGAAACGTCCTCATAAGGGGCGCGATTTATGTAGTGGATTCCCATCCAACATACAGTATTAAAACGGCACCACAGCAAGCTACCCTATAACACACTAGTATTCTGTCTGATGGTGTCGGCTGGTGATGAAATAAATGACTTGGAATGTGTATCCCTGTGTATATGTAACACCATTAGTACCTGTCTGCAACAAGCTACAATCTGGACAACCGTGGGCAGTATTAGCCCGCCCAACTACCTCATCCCTATATTGTTATTTATTTTGCTCATTTGTACCCCAGTATCTCTATTTGCACATCATCTCTTGCACATCTATCATTCCAGTGTTAATACTAATTGTAATTATTTTGCACTATAGCCTATTTATTGCCTTACCTCCATAACTTGCTACATTTGCACACACTGTATATATATGTATTTCTGTTGTATTTTTGACTTTGTTTTGTTTTACCCCATATGTAACTCGGTGTTGTTGTTTTTATCGCACTGCTTTGCTTTATCTTGGCCAGGTCGCAGTTGTAAATGAGAACTTGTTCTCAACTGGTTTACCTGGTTAAATAAAGGTGAAATAAAATAAATAAAATAAATAAAAATCATGGCCCTTTGCTCTAGCTAGCTAAGATCTGAGTTGTTGACAGAGAGCCTTCGTGTCTGAACATGAAGAAGTTCACGTAATATCCCATCATATCCCCCTCCACACATCTTTACATGAGACAGATTTCAGGTCAGAGGCTCTCAGCACAGCTGGTGTTGAGGCGCTGCAGGAGGGGAGAGGACCATGTCTGTGTGAGTCAGAGAGAGCAGAGAGAGAGAGGCTGGACACTTCAGGATAGAAGAGTGTCTGTGTGAGTCAGAGAGAGAGAGAGGCATGTAAATGTCCTGGCAGACAGTCTCCACATCCAGGCGTTTAAATGTCCTGGCTGACAGTCTCCACATCCAGGCGTTTAAATATCCTGGCTGACAGTCTCCACATCCAGGCGTTTAAATATCCTGGCTGACAGTCTCCACATCCAGGCGTTTAAATATCCTGGCTGACAGTCTCCACATCCAGGCGTTTAAATATCCTGGCTGACAGTCTCCACATCCAGGCGTTTAAATATCCTGGCTGACAGTCTCCACATCCAGGCGTTTAAATGTCCTGGCTGACAGTCTCCACATCCAGGCGTTTAAATATCCTGGCTGACAGTCTCCACATCCAGGCGTTTAAATGTCCTGGCTGAAAATCTCCACATCCAGGCGTTTTGTGGTAAAGATACTAAAACTAGTGTTCGAGTTAATACTTTAAAAAACTCAGACCACGTTCCAAAAGGCACCCTAGTCCCTATGGGCTCTGGTCAGAAGTAGTGCACTACGTAGGGAATAGGGTGCCATTTGGGACTCAGCCTCAAGTTCTGAGGCTGAGAATTTAAATAGCATGATCAACTGTGAAACCACTCTGCTTTCCTCTCTCCGCTTACACACACCAACCTGTCTTTCTGGGTCAGTGAATTAAACAGAGTATACACTTATTTCACAGGCAGTAAATACGTTTTAGGAGAGATTCGAGATTGAATTTAAACGGTCAGGAACACTTAACGGCGATGGACTGGATGAACAGTGGTGGGATTTAGGGAGGAAGGTAGGAGCCTTGCTGAAACATCAAACTAAATATCCCTGGTGGTGGGGAGGGATGGATGGAAACTTGGAAAGCAAGCAACCGATTTAAATCTAGAAAGTACAGAGCAGAAAGAGGTAAGTGAGGTCTTGGATTTGGGAACAAACCACATTATAATAATGATTTGGGATGCGTATGGGAACAAACCACATTATAATAATGATTTGGGATGCATATGGGAACAAACCATATTATAATAATGATTTGGGATGCGTATGGGAACAAACCACATTATAATAATGATTTGGGATGCATATGGGAACAAACCATATTATAATAATGATTTGGGATGCGTATGGGAACAAACCACATTATAATAATGCACTACTACACAACACAACTTCAGGAGGTCAATTTCCTGACTTCATCTGAGCAGCTACTGAACTCTGTGTCTGTGGCCTCCTTACATGAACAGTGAGGTATGGGTCCTTACCTGAACAGTGAGGTATGGGTCCTTTCCTGAACAGTGAGGTATGGTTCCTTACCTGAACAGTGAGGTATGGGTCCTTACCTGAACAGTGAGGTATGGGTCCTTACCTGAACAGTGAGGTATGGGTCCTTACCTGAACAGTGAGGTATGGGTCCATACCTGAACAGTGAGGTATGGGTCCTTACCTGAACAGTGAGGTATGGGTCCTTACCTGAACAGTGAGGTATGGGTCCTTACCTGAACAGTGAGGTATGGGTCCTTACCTGAACAGTGAGGTATGGGGCCGCTCCAGTGTCCATTGAGTTGACAGGTGATTGATGACTCTCCAATCAGCTCTCTGTCCCCTGAACAGGAGTACTGCACCAGGGAGCCAAACGAGAACTTTTCCCCAACCATGGTACCGTAGGGAGGAGAGCCAGGGTTCCCACAGTCCTCCTCTATAACACACAGTAACATTCCCCATGGCCAACAGTTAGCTACTTATGGCTCATTAACATGGAATGTGTCCCAAATGGCACCCTATTCCCTATATAGTGCACTACTTTTGACCAGGGGCCATAGGGCTCTGTTAGAAAGTAGTGCACTATATAGGGAATAGGGTGCCATTTGGGAGGCAGGCATCATTACATTTTTTTTTTGTCATTTAGCAGACGCTCTTATCCAGAGCGACTTACAGGAGCAATTAGGGTTAAGTGCCTTGCTCAAGGGCACATCGACAGATTTTTCACCTAGTCGGCTCTGGGATTAGAACCAGCGACCTTTCGGTTACTGGCACAACGCTCTTAACCACTAAGCTACCTGCCGCCCCATTAACACTACACTCTTAGAAAAAAAGGGTTCCAAAAGGGTTCTTTGGCTATCCCCATAGGAGAACCCTTTTTGGTTCCAGGTAGAACCCTTTTTGGTTCCAGGTAGAACTCTTTTGGGTTCCATGTAGAACCCTCTGTGGAAAGGGTTCTAAATGGAACCCAATAGGGTTCTACCTTTTTCTAAGAGTGCATAGGTCAGTCTAGTCATTACAGTCAGCCATTATTATGTCATTAGCATTTAGACAGACATTGGTTACAAACATTTGTGACCTATACAAATCAAGTTCATTAAGGATAGAACACATGATTAGAAAAGCAGGTAGATCATTGGAGAAATGCTAGGATGAATGTCACTTAGCAAAAGTTAAGCACTATTGCACAATACATGTGAACTGTGCATCAACCCTAGGTGAGCATAAGCTTCTTTTTTTCTCTCTGGCCTACTCCTGCACCTCAGTAGATGTGGGTGTGTGGTACAAATGTAGGATCTTAATTTGACCTGTATTGTGGCAGCAAAATAATCCTGCAGCAACAGGATTTGAATGTGTAGTCCATAATGCTGATTGATCGGGGTTTGGGCTAATAGCTGGTCAAAATGAGGCTACATGAAAAGTGGAACACTGTTAATATAACCGTGCGATGGTGCAGGTTTTCAGTGAATTTCTATAAATCACGAAGCTCATCTGCATTTCATCAGCAACAAAACAGCGATCAAATGAAGATCCTACACATCTGTAGCTCCAACCAGTTCTGAAGAGAAAACAGACAGACGTACCGAGACATTCAGGTAGAGGTTTGTCCCAGTGGCCAGTAGGTTGACAGGTCAGTGCAGAGGAACCAAATAGGTAGTATCCAGGGTTACAGTGGTAGAACACCACACTGCCCAACGTGAAGTTACCGTGCTCTGTCTTACTCTCTCTGATAGAGTTAGCCGGGATGCCTGGGTCTGTGCAGTTCACCACTGGATGGAAATAAAACACATACAATTATCATAATCGCTATTATCATCTCAATAAAAATGATTTCAACGACAACTATTGTCAAAACTATTGTGTCGCTAACAACTGTTGTCAACCCATGTCAATATTTTCCCCTAGCCTGGTTCCAGATCTGTTTGTACTGTCTTGAAAGCACAAACAGATCTGGGACCAGGCTACAATTTATCCCTAATTAACGTATATATTTTCCTATCAACCATCGTCATACCAACAGATCTAATTGTTCCCTCTGGGAAGCTCATACGGTATTGTATATTCCGTCTGGCTGAACTATTCATTAGAAAGTGCTATCTGTGTTATCTGTCTGTGTTCAATTGCCAGTTAATAATAGAATCGCTGAAATGACACAATCACAGCCTGCTCCTGTTTATACTATGACTAGCTATCAGAACTTGACGTACCCATGCTATATTAAGTATTTTAAATACTAATGATGCTTAAAATGACTCATTTATTTTCCACAGATAGACTATAGGTGTCAGATGTCTGTGCTTTGCTGTTTCTGTAGCCAAGAAGTGCTTTGAAAGGCTGGTCATGGTTCACATCAACACCATCATCCCAGACACCCTGGACCCACTCCAATTCGCATACCGTCCCAACAGATCCACAGATGACGCAATCTCTATTGCGCTCCACACTGCCCTCTCCCACCTGGACAAAAGGAACACCTACGTGAGAATGCTGTTCATTGGCTACAGCTCAGCGTTCAACATCATAGTGCCCACAAAGCTCATCACTAAGCTAAGGACCCTGGGACTAAACACCTCCCTCTGCAGCTGGATCCTGGACTTCCTGACGGGCCGCCCCCAGGTGGTGAGGGTAGGTAACATCACCTCCACCACGCTGACCATTAACACGGGGGCCCCACAGGGGTGTGTGCTTAGTCCCCCTTCTGTACTCCCTGTTCACCCATGACTGCGTGGCCGCGCACGACTCCAACACCATCATTAAGTTTGCCGACAACGGTAGTAGGCCAGATCACCAACGACGATGAGACAGCCTATAGGGAGGAGGTCAGAGACCTGGCGGTGTGATGCCAGGACATCAGCCTCTACCCTCAACGTTAGCAAGACAAAGGAGATGATTGTGGACTACTGGAAAAGGAGGGCTGAGCACACCCCCATTCACATCGACGGGGCTGTAGTGGAGTGGGTCGAAGAGTTTCAAGTTCCTTGGTGTCCACATCACCAACAAACTAACATGGTCCAAGCACATCAAGACAGGCGTGAAGAGGGCTTCTTCCCCCATTAGGAGACTGAAAAGATTTGGCATGGGGTCCTCAGATCCTCAAAAAGTTATACAGCTGTAACCATCGAGAGCATCCTGACTGGTTGCATCACCGCCTGGTATGGCAACTGCTCGGCATCCAACCACAAGGCGCTACAGAAGGTAGTGCGTACGGCCCAGTACATCACTGGGGCCAAGCTTCCTGCCATCCAGGACCTCTATACCAGGCGGTGTCAGAGGAAGGCCCTAAAAAAAACTATTTGCATTGACCCCCTTATTTTGTCATTATGTATTCTTCTCCGTGGACTCTAACCACTCACTCACACATACTACAATGATAATCCAACACACACACACACACACATGGACACGCACACAAAACACACACACACACGCATATTGACACCACACACACACACAGACAGACACACTTTCACACTCTTCACATACGCTGCTGCTACTCTGTTTATTATATATCCCCTTTGCCTAGTCACTTTTACCACTAGCTACATGTACATCTTACCTCAACGACCTCGTACCCCTGCACAGTGACTCTGTACCGGTACTGCTTGTATATAGTCTCATTATTGTTATTTTATAGTGTTACTATTTTTCCTTTAGTTTATTTAGCAAATGTTTCTTACTTACTTACTCTGCATTGTTGGTTAAAGGGCTCGTCAGGAAGCATTTCACAGGAAGGTCTACACCTGTTGTATTCGGCGCATGTGCCAAATAACATTTGATTTGAGTGTGTGTGTGTACGTACGTGCGTGTGTGTTTGTGCATGTACGTGTGCATGCCAGTGCGTGATGCTGTGTCTGTGTGTGTGAGCGGGAATGAGTGAGTGCATGCCTCCATACGTGCGTGTGTGTGTGTGTGTGTGTGTGTACGTTGGAGTGTGTGTGTGTGTGCGTGTGTGTGTGTGTACGTTGGAGTGTGTGTGTGTGTGCGTGTGTGTGTGTGTACGTTGGAGTGTGTGTGTGTGTACGTTGGAGTGTGTGTGTGTGTGTACGTTGGAGTGTGTGTGTGTGTGCGTGTGTGTGTGTGTGTGCGTACGTTGGAGTGTGTGTGTGCGTGTGTGTGTGTGTGTACGTTGGAGTGTGTGTGTGTGTGTGTGTGTGTGTGTGTGTACGTTGGAGTGTGTGTGTGTGTGTGTGTGTGTGTGTGTGTGTGTGTGTGCCTACTGCCTGCTACCCACCTCTGCATGTCGGTGGCTGTTGACTCCACTGGCGGCTCGCCTGGCACTGGGCTCTGACTGCTCCTTCCAGTATGTAGCCTTTGTTACAGAAGAAGCTGACCACATCGTTGTAGTTGAATCCATCCCCTGTAGTTCTTCCGTAGATGGGACTGCCTGGATGGCCACATGTGATGGCTGCACACATAGAGATGCAATTACTGGAATTACTAGAACGCGTTTACATTTTTATGGACCGACGGCCCACATTCAGTGGGACACTGTGTTCTAGTGAAATGACCTCGGTCCAGGCATGGTTTTCAAATCTTCTTCAAGACAGTTCCACTGCTTTTTAATTCTGCCCCTCTAATAGAATACTGATTTAGATCTGGGACACCAGATGGGGTGCAGTTAGAAAACAAAAAACAGCAGCACTCCGGACCTCGTAGGGTAAGAGAATTGAATACCCCTGGTTAAAGGGGTTCACCATTCTAGTCGTTCTATTTCTATGGCTGCAGCGCATCGAGAGGGAAAGGTGCTCAACACATCTGATCAATATCTCACATCATATCATCATCATCATCAATACCATTACCATTCTATTAACCTTGGAACACCCAGAGAGATCGAGTCATAGATTTTGATGAAGATGAACATAACTGGGATAACGGTCAATAGGGAAGAAGAAATCTCAATGAGCCAATGAGAGCGCAGACTGAGCAGCACTAAGCACACTGTACACTCCAATTACACTGTAAACAAACCTGCACATCAATAACAGTACAGCGGATTCAGGATGTCCCTTGTGGGCATCCGTATTTGTGTATGACATTAAGTTAAGTAAACAAGTCTACTCATGTTTGAGCACCGTTGCTGTGCATTGTCTTTTTGAGAGACATGTTGGCTGGGTTGGGGTTGGGGGAATAGGATGGGAGGTTAGGGGGTGGAGACATGTTGGCTAGGTGGGGTGGGGAATAGGATGGGAGGTCGGGAGTGGAGCCCCCCAAAATAACCAAACAAATACAAGTATTAAATAAGATACAGACCAGTAGGGTAGATATGACAACATCTACAGATAAAGATCAGTTAGGGTAGAGGTGAACACTTACAGACACACAGCGGCAGCTGTCCGGACCAGAGGTGGTCTTGCTGGCAGATGCGTACTGAGGATCCTATGAGTCTGAAGCCAGGGTTACACTGGTACACCACGGTGTCTCTGTAGCCAAAGTTCTCCCCTATCACCTGGCCGTTCACAATCTGCTCCGGGATACCACAGTGACCAGCTGGAGGGAGGTGTGGGGGGTGGGAGGCAATCAGTCAATCAAATGTATATGGCGTATAGACGCTTTTACAACAATATTTGCTGCAAAGTTAAAAACATGGGGCAAATCTGAAATGTCATCCTGTTTCTTATGCAGTCTACTCTGGTCAAAGGGAGTGCATTGTACAGGGGATAGGGAGTGACTTCAGACGCAGTCATGTACTGTTAGCCATCCAAGAAAGGAGGAAGAGAGCAGTCTATATGTCCTTTATATAACCTCTATATAGCCTCTATATATCCTCTATATATCCTCTATATAGCCTCTATATAGCCTCTATATATCCTCTATATATCCTCTATATAACTATATATCCTCTATATATCCTCTATATGTCCTCTATATCCTCTATATATCCTCTATATATCCTCTATATATCCTCTATATGTTCTCTATATGTCCTCTATATATCCTCTATATAACCTCTATATATCCTCTATATAACTACATATCCCCTATATATCCCCTATATATCCTCTATATATCCTCTATATGTTCTCTATATGTCCTCTATATATCCTCTATATATCCTCTATATATCCTCTATATACCCTCTATATATCCTCTATATATCCTCTATATATCCTCTATATATCCTCTATATATCCTCTATATATCCTCTATATTTCCTCTATATACCCTCTATATATCCTCTATATACCCTCTATATACCGTCTATATATACTCTATATATCCTCTATATATTCTCTATATATCCTCTATATACCCTCTATATATCCTCTATAGATCCTCTATATACACTGCTCAAAAAAATAAAGGGAACACTTAAACAACACAATGTAACTCCAAGTCAATCACACTTCTGTGAAATCAAACTGTCCACTTAGGAAGCAACACTGATTGACAATAAATGTCACATGCTGTTGTGCAAATGGAATAGACATCAGGGGGAAATTATAGGCAATTAGCAAGACACCCCCAATAAAGGACTGGTTTTGCAGCTGGTGACCACAGACCACTTCTCAGTTCCTATGCTTCCTGGCTGATGTTTTGGTCACTTTTGAATGCTGGTGGTGCTTTCACTCTAGTGGTAGCATGAGACGGAGTCTACAACCCACACAAGTGGCTCAGGTAGTGCAGCACATCCAGGATGGCACATCAATGCGAGCTGTGGCAAGAAGGTTTGCTGTGTCTGTCAGCATAGTGTCCAGAGCATGGAGGCGCTACCAGGAGACAGGCCAGTACATCAGGAGACGTGGAGGAGGCCGTAGGAGGGCAACAACCCAGCAGCAGGACTGCTACCTCCGCCTTTGTGCAAGGAGAAGCAGGAGGAGCACTGCCAGAGCCCTGCAAAATGACCTCCAGCAGGCCACAAATGTGCATGTGTCTGCTCAAACGGTCAGAAACAGACTCCATGAGGGTGGTATGAGGGCCCGACGTCCACAGGTGGGGGTTGTGCTTACAGCCCAACACCGTGCAGGACGTTTGGCATTTGCCAGAGAACACCAAGATTGGCAAATTCGCCACTTTCGCCCTGTGCTCTTCACAGATGAAAGCAGGTTCACACTGAGCACGTGACAGACGTTACAGAGTCTGGAGACGCCGTGGAGAACGTTCTGCTGCCTGCAACATCCTCCAGAATGACCGGTTTGGCCGTGGGTCAGTCATGGTGTGGGGTGGCATTTCTTTGGGGGGCCGCACAGCCCTCCATGTGCTCGCCAGAGGTAGCCTGACTGCCATTAGGTACCGAGATGAGATCCTCAGACCCCTTGTGAGACCATATGCTGGTGCGGTTGGCCCTGGGTTCCTCCTAATGCAAGACAATGCTAGACCTCATGTGGCTGGAGTGTGTCAGCAGTTCCTGTAAGAGGAAGGCATTGATGCTATGGACTGGCCCGCCCGTTCCCCAGACCTGAATCCAATTGAGCACATCTGGGACATCATGTCTCGCTCCATCCACCAACGCCACGTTGCACCACAGACTGTCCAGGAGCTGGCGGATGCTTTAGTCCAGGTCTGGGAGGAGATCCCTCAGGAGACCATCCGCCACCTCATCAGGAGCATGCCCAGGCGTTGTAGGGAGGTCATACAGGCACATGGAGGCCACACACACTACTTAGCCTCATTTTGACTTGTTTTAAGGACATTACATCAAAGTTGGATCAGCCTGTAGTGTGGTTTTCCACTTTAATTTTGAGGGGGACTCCAAATCCAGACCTCCATGGGTTGATAAATTTGATTTCCATTGATAATTTTTGTGTGATTTTGTTGTCAGCACATTCAACTATGTAAAGAAAAAAGTATTTAATAAGATTATTTAATTCATTCAGATCTAGGATGTGTTATTTGAGTGTTCCCTTTATTTTTTTGAGCAGTGTATATCCTCTATATATCCTCTATATAACCTCTATATATCCTCTATATATCCTCTATATAACCTCTCTATACCCTCTATATATCCTCTATATATCCTCTATATATCCTCTATATATCCTCTATATACCATCTATATACCCTCTATATATCCTCTATATATCCTCTATATAACTATATATCCTCTATATATTACCTCTATATCCTCTATATATCCTCTATATCCTCTATATAACTATATATCCTCTATATATATCCTCTATATTCCCTCTATATATCCTCTATATATCCTCTATATATCCTCTATATACCCTCTATATATCCTCTATATATCCTCTATATAACTATATATCCTCTATATATCCTATATACCTCTATATAACTATATATCCTCTATATATATCCTCTATATATCCTCTATATATCCTCTATATGTCCTCTATATAACTATATATCCTCTATATATATCCTCTATATATCCTCTATATATCCTCTATATAACTATATATCCTCTATATATCCTCTATATATCCTCTATATAACTATATATCCTCTATATATCCTCTATATATCCTCTATATATCCTCTATATAACTATATATCCTCTATATATCCTCTATATATCCTCTATATAACTATATATCCTCTATATATTCTCTATATATCCTCTATATAACTATATATCCTCTATATATCCTCTATATGTCCTCTATATATCCTCTCTATAGCCTCTATATATCCTCTATATAACTATATATCCTCTATATATCCTCTATATGTCCTCTATATATCCTCTCTATATCCTCTATATACCCTCTATATACCCTCTATATATCCTCTATATATCCTCTATATATCCTCTATATATCCTCTATATAACTATATACCCTCTATATATATCCTCTATATATCCTCTATATATCCTCTATATGTCCTCTATATATCCTCTATATAACCTCTATATGTCCTCTATATATCCTCTATATATCCTCTATATATCCTCTATATACCCTCTATATACCCTTTATATAACCTCTATATAGCCTCTATATATCCTCTATATATCCTCTATATAGCCTCTATATAGCCTCTATATATCCTCTATATATCCTCTATATAACTATATATCCTCTATATATCCTCTATATGTCCTCTATAGCCTCTATATATCCTCTATATATCCTCTATATATCCTCTATATGTTCTCTATATGTCCTCTATATATCCTCTATATATTCTCTATATATCCTCTATATAACTACATAGCCTCTATATATCCTCTATATATCCTCTATATATCCTCTATATGTTCTCTATATGTCCTCTATATATCCTCTATATATCCTCTATATATCCTCTATATACCCTCTATATATCCTCTATATATCCTCTATATGTCCTCTATATGTCGTCTATATATCCTCTATATATCCTCTATATCCTCTATATTTCATCTATATACCCTCTATATATCCTCTATATACCCTCTATATACCGTCTATATATACTCTATATATCCTCTATATATTCTCTATATATCCTCTATATACCCTCTATATATCCTCTATATATCCTCTATATAACTATATATCCTATATATATCCTCTATATATCCTCTATATAACCTCTATATATCCTCTATATATCCTCTATATATCCTCCATTTAACCTCTCTATACCCTCTATATATCCTCTATATATCCTCTATATATCCTCTATATACCATCTATATACCCTCTATATATCCTCTATATATCCTCTATATATCCTCTATATAACTATATATCCTCTATATATATCCTCTATATCCTCTATATATCCTCTATATCCTCTATATAACTATATATCCTCTATATATATCCTCTATATTCCCTCTATATATCCTCTATATATCCTCTATATATCCTCTATATACCCTCTATATATCCTCTATATATCCTCTATATAACTATATATCCTCTATATATCCTATATACCTCTATATAACTATATATCCCCTATATATATCCTCTATATATCCTCTATATATCCTCTATATGTCCTCTATATAACTATATATCCTCTATATATCCTCTATATATCCTCTATATAACTATATATCCTCTATATATCCTCTATATATCCTCTATATAACTATATATCCTCTATATATCCTCTATATATCCTCTATATATCCTCTATATAACTATATATCCTCTATATATCCTCTATATATCCTCTATATAACTATATATCCTCTATATATCCTCTATATATCCTCTATATATCCTCTATATGTCCTCTATATATCCTCTCTATATCCTCTATATATCCTCTATATAACTATATATCCTCTATATATCCTCTATATGTCCTCTATATATCCTCTCTATATCCTCTATATACCCTCTATATACTCTCTATATATCCTCTATATATCCTCTATATATCCTCTATATATCCTCTATATAACTATATACCCTCTATATATATCCTCTATATATCCTCTATATATCCTCTATATGTCCTCTATATATCCTCTATATATCCTCTATATGTCCTCTATATATCCTCTATATATCCTCTATATATCCTCTATATACCCTCTATATACCCTCTATATAACCTCTATATATCCTCTATATATCCTCTATATACCCTCTATATATCCTCTATATACCCTCTATATACCCTCTATATATCCTCTATATACCCTCTATATAACCTCTATATAACTATATATCCTCTATATATCCTCTATATACCCTCTATATATCCTCTATATATCCTCTATATCCTCTATATAACTATATATCCTCTATATATATCCTCTATATGTCCTCTATATATCCTCTATATATCCTCTATATACCCTCTATATACCCTCTATATATCCTCTATATATCCTCTATATATCCTCTATATCCTCTATATAACTATATATCCTCTATATGTCCTCTATATATCCTCTATATACCCTCTATATATCCTATATATATCCTCTATATATATCTTCTATATAACTATATATCCTCTATATATATCCTCTATATATCCTCTATATACCCTCTATATATCCACTATATACCCTCTATAGATATCCTCTATATACCCTCTATATATCCTCTATATACCCTCTATATATCCTCTATATAACTATATATCCTCTATATATCCTCTATATACCCTCTATATATCCTCTATATATCCTCTATATATCCTCTATATATCCTCTATATAACTATATATCCTCTATATATATCCTCTATATGTCCTCTATATATCCTCTATATATCCTCTATATACCCTCTATATACCCTCTATATATCCTCTATATATCCTCTATATCCTCTATATAACTATATATCCTCTATATGTCCTCTATATATCCTCTATATATCCTCTATATACCCTCTATATATCCTATATATATCCTCTATATATATCCTCTATATAACTATATATCCTCTATATATATCCTCTATATATCCTCTATATACCCTCTATATATCCACTATATACCCTCTATATATCCTCTATATATCCTCTATATATCCTCTATATAACTATAAAGCCTCTATATATCCTCTATATATCCTATATATCCTCTATATTTCCTCTATATCCTCTATATATCCTCTATATATCCTCTATATATCCTCTATATACCCTCTATATACCCTCTATATATAATCTATATATATCCTCTATATAACCTCTATATATCCTCTATTCTACCTCTATATATCCTCTATATACCCTCTATATACCTTCTATATATCCTCTATATAGCCTCTATATATCCTCTATATATATCCTCTATATATCCTCTATATATCCTCTATATCCTCTATATAACCTCTATATATCCTTTATATATCCTCTATATAACCTCTATATATATCCTCTATATAACTATATATCCTCTATATATCCTCTCTATATCCTCTATATAACCTCTACATATCCTCTATATATCATCTATATAACCTCTATATAACCTCTATATATATCCTCTATATAACATCTATATCCTCTATATGTCCTCTATATATCCTCTATATATCCTCTATATACCCTCTATATATCCTCTATATATATTCTATATATCCTCTATATATCCTCTATATAACCTCTATATATATCCTCTATATATCCTCTATATAACCTCTATATATCCTTTATATAGCCTCTATATATCCTCTATATAACTATATATAACCTCTATATATCCTCTATATATTCTCTATATAGCCTCTATATAACCTCTATATATCCTCTATATATCCTCTATATAACCTCTATATATCCTTTATATATCCTCTATATATCCTCTATATATCCTCTATATAGCCTCTATATAACCTCTATATTTCCTCTATATCCTCTATATAACCTCTATATATCCTTTATATATCCTCTATATATCCTCTATATAACTATATACCCTCAATATATCCTCTATATATCCTCTATATATCCTCAATATATCCTCTATATATCCTCTATATATATCCTCTATATATCCTCTATATAACCTCTATATATCCTCTATATATCCTCTATATCCTCTATATAACTATATATCCTCTATATATCCTCTCTATATCCTCTATATATCCTCTATATAACCTCTATATAACCTCTATATATCCTCTATATAACCTCTATATATATCCTCTATAAAACCTCTATATAACCTCTATATCCTCTATATAACCTCTATAAAGCCTCTATATATCCTCTATATATCCTCTATATACCCTCTATATACCCTCTATATATCCTCTATATATATTCTATATACCCTTTATGTATCCTCTATATATACTCTATATATCCTCTATATATCCTCTATATATCCTCTATATATATATCCTCTATATATCCTCTATATATCCTCTATATATCCTCTATATAACCTCTATATATCCTCTATATATCCTCTATATATATCCTCTATATATCCTCTATATACCCTCTATATATCCTCTATATAACCTCTATATATCCTCTATATAACCTCTATATATCCTCTATATAGCCTCTATATAACCTCTATATATCCTCTATATGGCCTCTATATATCCTCTATATATCCTCTATATAACCTCTATACATATATCCTCTATATTTCCTCGATATGTACTCTATATAATTTCTATACATTGTCTATATATTCTCCATACACTGAGTATACAAAACATTAACAACACCTGCTCATTCCTTGACAGACTGTCCAGGTGAAAGCTATGATCCCTCATTGAAGTCACTTGTTAAATCCACTTCAATCAGTGTAGTGGAAGTGGAGGAGACAGGTTAAAGAAGGATTTTTAAGCCTTGAGACAATTGAAACATGGACTGTGTATGTGTGCCATTCAGAGGGTCAGTGGGCAAGACTAAATATTGAAGTGCCTTTGAACCGGGTATGGTAGTAAGTGCCAGGCGCACCGGTTTTATTTTTTTTATTTTTTATAACTGCAACACTGCTGAGTTTTCACGCTCAGCAGTTTCCCGTGTGTATCAAGAATGGTCCACCACCCAAATGGACATCCAGCCAACTTGACACAACTGTGGGAAGCATTGGAGTCAGCATGGGCCAGCATCCCTGTGGAATGCTTTCGACACCTAGTAGAGTCCATGACCCGACAAATTGAGGCTGTTCTGGGGGGCAAAAGATTTAAGATTAGGAAGGTGTTCTTAATGTTTTGTACAGTCAGTGTATTTTCTCAATATTTCTCGATATATTCCTCAAGTACAGTACAGTCACATTACCTCGAGCTACAATAAATCTGCCTTAGTAGAAACTCTTTAACTCTTAAACGGAGGAAACAGAGAGCGAATTAATGCAACTCAGATTTCCCTCCTCATAGCATTTCCCTCCCACATTACAGAAACACTCCAGAGATTTATTAACAGGCTTTTAAAACCCAGAGAGCAGCAGAATACTGTGGCTCAGATATGCTAGCTTGGTTCTCCAGCAACGGAGATACCGAGAGATTCATAGACTCTGTCATAGGGTCCCGAAAAGATCCAGAGAGTCATCTCCGTAGAAGAGTCTGTAGCCCCAGTGCATTGAGCTGCTCTATTGGCTGGTGCCGGCACCAACATTTCATACACCATATGTGTCTGTGTGGGATCTGATCCCACTACCACTATAAATGTGTCCTATCTATCTATCTCTCTCTCTTTCAAGCCTTTCTGTCCCAGTAAATAAATAGGAAAAGGAGAATAGGACTAGCCTGGTCCCAGATATGTCTGTGTTATCACGACAAGGAGTGGCATGATGGCACAAACAGACTGGTAACCAGGCTAGAGTGGGTGTCCCTACCCAGGCATTGAGCCTCTATGCCGCTCCACAGTCCTGACAGCATGCACTCCCTCACGGTGGATCCCACCAGGATGTATCCAGGGATGCAGCTGAAGATGGCCGAGCCTCCAAAGGTAGTCTGAGTTCCAATCTTTCTCCCATTTGGAGGAGTGGGCAGCTCTCCACAGGAAATGACTGCAATAAGAAAGAGACGGACAGGGGAGACCAGAGAGACAGAGAGAGAAAGGGGAGAGCAGAGAGAGAGAGGGAGAGAGAGAGAGAGAGAGAGAGAGAGAGAGAGAGAGAGAGAGAGAGAGAGAGAGAGAGAGAGAGAGAAACGGGGGAGAGAGAGAGAGAGAGAGAGACGGGGGAGAGAAAGAGACGGGGGAGAGAGACGGGGAGAGCAGAGAGAGAGAGAGAGAGAGAGAGAGAGAGAGAGAGAGAGAGAGAGACAGGGGAGAGAAGAGAGAGAGACGGGGGAGAGCAGAGAGAGAGACAGGGGAGAGCAGAGAGAGAGAGACAGACGGGGGAGAGCAGAGAGAGAGAGAGACGGGGGAGAGCAGAGAGAGAGACAGGGGAGAGCAGAGAGAGAGAGAGACAGACGGGGGAGAGCAGAGAGAGAGAGAGACAGACGGGGGAGAGCAGAGAGAGAGAGAGACAGACGGGGGAGAGCAGAGAGAGAGACATACGGGGGAGAGCAGAGAGAGAGAGACAGACGGGGGAGAGCAGAGAGAGAGAGACAGATGGGGGAGAGCAGAGAGAGAGAGACAGACGGGGGAGAGCAGAGAGAGAGAGACAGACGGGGGAGAGCAGAGAGAGAGAGAGAGAGAGAGAGAGAGAGAGAGAGAGAGAGAGAGAGAGAGAGAGAGAGAGAGAGAGAGAGAGAGAGAGAGAGAGAGAGAGACAGGGGAGAGCAGAGAGAGAGAGAGAGAGAGAGAGACAGGGGAGAGCGAGAGAGAGAGAGAGAGAGACGGGGGAGAGCAGAGAGAGAGACAGACAGGGGAGAACATTACTGAATGGCTCAATACTTATTCAATACTCTCACCCCCCCCACACACCCTATTTAAAGGCAAAACGATCTGAATCTATTTAAGGCTGTCCTACAATAGTTCCCATGACAACATAGAAAGATCTATACAACAAAGACTTCATCAAGACTGGAGAAGTTCTAAAATGTCACCACCCACTTCTGCATCGAGGTCGTTCGTTCCGCCAGCTCCACGCCCCATTGGCCATGCACTGGATGTGAGCGGGGCCGAGCCGGTAGTAACCCGGGTTACAGCTGAAGATGATCTTGGTTCTGAACTCATAACTGGACCCGTTGACGATCGTCCACTTCCCGTGGTCCAGAGAGAAGGAGCCCAGACTGGGGCATACCACCACTGTGAGACCACAAACACAAGAAGAAACCAACAAAATTAAAGCTACAGTCTGGGATTTGAAAAAAAACAAGAAACGGCAGCCCCACCACTTATTATTATTGGTGTATAGCTGAGGGATGGGGCTAGGGAAATGTAACCCTTCATATACCACCACTGTGAGACCACAAACACAAGAAGAAACCAACAAAATTAAAGCTACAGTCTGGGATAAAAAAAAAAAAAAGAAATGGCAGCCCCACCACTTATTATTATTGGTGTATAGCTGAGGGATGGGGCTAGGGAAATGTAACCCTTCATATACATTTTCATTTTAGCAGACACTCTTATCCAGAGCGACTTACAGTTAGTGAATACATATATATATATATATATTTTTTTATACTGGCCCCCCGTGGGAATCGAACCCACAACCCTGGCGTTGCAAACGCCATGCTCTATCAACTGAGCTACATCCCTGCCGGCCATTCCCTCCCCTACCCTGGGCCAATTGTGCGCCGCCCACGAGTCTCCCGGTCGCGGCCGGCTGCGACAGAGCCTGGATTCGAACCAGGATCTCTAGCGGCACAGTTAGCACTGCGATGCAGTGCCTTAGACCACTGTGCCACTCAGGATATACCACCACTGAAGAGTAGTAAACCCATGGTCCCTGGAGAAAGATCCCAGACTGGGGTACACCACCTCCACCCAGACTGGGGTACACCACCTCCACCCAGACTGGGGTACACCACCTCCACCCAGACTGGGGTACACCACCTCCACCCAGACTGGGGTACACCACCTCCACCCAGACTGGGGCACACCACCTCCACCCAGACTGGGGCACACCACCTCCACCCAGACTGGGGTACACCACCTCCACCCAGACTGGGGTACACCACCTCCACCCAGACTGGGGTACACCACCTCCACCCAGACTGGGGTACACCACCTCCACCCAGACTGGGGCACACCACCTCCACCCAGACTGGGGCACACCACCTCCACCCAGACTGGGGCACACCACCTCCACCCAGACTGGGGTACACCACCTCCACCCAGACTGGGGTACACCACCTCCACCCAGACTGGGGTACACCACCTCCACCCAGACTGGGGTACACCACCTCCACCCAGACTGGGGAACACCACCTCCACCCAGACTGGGGTACACCACCTCCACCCAGACTGGGGCACACCACCTCCACCCAGACTGGGGTACACCACCTCCACCCAGACTGGGGTACACCACCTCCACCCAGACTTGGGTACACCACCTCCACCCAGACTGGGGTACACCACCTCCACCCAGACTGGGGTACACCACCTCCACCCAGACTGGGGCACACCACCTCCACCCAGACTGGGGCACACCACCTCCACCCAGACTGGGGCACACCACCTCCACCCAGACTGGGGTACACCACCTCCACCCAGACTGTGGTACACCACCTCCACCCAGACTGGGGTACACCACCTCCACCCAGACTGGGGTACACCACCTCCACCCAGACTGGGGTACACCACCTCCACCCAGACTGGGGTACACCACCTCCACCCAGACTGGGGTACACCACCTCCACCCAGACTGGGGTACACCACCTCCACCCAGACTGGGGTACACCACCTCCACCCAGACTGGGGAACACCACCTCCACCCAGACTGGGGTACACCACCACCACCCAGACTGGGGTACACCACCTCCACCCAGACTGGGGTACACCACCTCCACCCAGACTGGGGTACACCACCTCCACCCAGACTGGGGTACCTCCACCCAGACTGGGGTACACCACCTCCACCCAGACTGGGGTACACCACCTCCACCCAGACTGGGGTACACCACCTCTGTGGGACATGATACATATTCATTCAATCACATCAATTCATCATATTTCCTTAGAATGTCCTTTTTACAACAGCAGTTGTCACAAAGTGCTTTAACAGTGACCCAGACAAGACCCCAAAACGTATATATATATACAAAGAATACAGCAAAGAAACAAGAACACACATGATCGTGTAAATATATGGACCCACCAATTCTATTGTTTCATCATTTCTCATTAGAGCAATGTGGGACCACACACACAACAATAGAACAGGAGTTTTGGTCAAATACTACGGAAACTAGGAGAGACGAGAATGTGATGGAGAGGAGTCGCCACTTTAGTTTAACTTCCATTAGTCAGCACCTCGGTGCTCTTTATTTCTTTACTTGACAAAACAAGAATGAACCCGACATGACATCCCCGTCATGACATCCCCGACATGACATCCCCGTCATGACATCCTGACATGACATCCCTGACATGACATCCAAGACATGACATCCCCGACATGACATCCCCGACATGACATCCCCGTCATGACATCCCGACATGACATCCCGACATGACATCCCGACATGACATCCCCGACATGACATCCCCGACATGACATCCCCGTCATGACATCCCCGACATGACATCCCCGACATGACATCCCCGTCATGACATCCCGACATGACATCCCTGACATGACATCCCGACATGACATCCCGACATGACGTCCCCGACATGACATCCCCGACATGACGTCCCAGACATGACATCCCCGTCATGACATCCCCGTCATGACATCCCCGACATGACATCCCCGTCATGACATCCCCGACATGACATCCCCGACATGACATCCCCGACATGACATCCAAGACATGATATCCCCGACATGACATCCCCGACATGACATCCCCGTCATGACATCCCGACATGACATCCCCGACATGACATCCCCGACATGACATCCCCGACATGACATCCCCGTCATGACATCCCCGACATGACATCCCCGACATGACATCCCCGACATGACATCCCCGACATGACATCCCCGTCATGACATCCCCGACATGACATCCCCGACATGACATCCCCGTCATGACATCCCCGACATGACATCCCCGTCATGACATCCCCGACATACAGACCCAGTTCTATTGTTTGATGCTTTAAAGTGGCATGCATTCATCTACTTTCACACATCTGTGGACTCCAAGTTCCTTGCTGTTGCCACCTTGACTCATTTATTTTATCTGTGTTCACAAGGAAGCAGACAGACAGGCTGGTTCTGTACCAGCAGCGGGACATCTCCTCTCCCTTCCTACCTGTGCAGCGGGGTGTTTTGTTATGGTTGCTCCATGTGCCATCGGGCTGGCAGACGGTGGTGGTGAGATCCTTGGAGGACAGCCTGAAGCCATTGTTGCAGAAGTAGGTTAAACGTGTGCCAACGGAGTAATCAACCGCCTGCACACCTCCATTCAGCGGCGCAGTGGGCACGCCACACGACACAGCTGGAGGCAGGGGGGAGATACACAGGCACACAGGCGCATACACAGGCACAGGAGACACACACACAGGCAGGCGCATACACAGGCACAGGAGACACACACACACACACAGACACACACACACACAAACACACACACACAGGCACACACACAGACACACACAGTGAGGGTGCGTCAAGGCTCTTTACAGGCGCTGAGACGGAATAGCAAAGTGATTAGATACGCTGGGGAGAAACATTTATCATCACAGACAAGATGGAGAAACATCAACTTCTGCATCCTCTCTGTGAATGACTGGGACACACACACACACACACAAACAAACACACATACACACACACACATATACACACACAAACACATAAAGACACACACACATACACACACACACACACACACACACAAACACACATACACACACACACATATACACACACAAACACATAAAGACACACACACATACACACACACACACACACACACACACATACACACACACACACATACACACACACACACACACACATATACACACACAAACACATAAAGACACACAAACACACAAAGACACACACAGACATATATACACACACACAAACACACACGTGTACACACACACACACACAAACACACATATATATATATATATATACACACACACACGCACACACACAAACACATATAGACTCACACACAGAAACATCACAGAGAAATATGGAAAATATTACCATGAACTGACTGGTAGAGTAAATCAGATTACTGTCATGAACACGTCACAGAGAAAAAGAGCTATGAGCAGTAAACTGTAGCCATTACATTGAGACAAATGTCCTGTCATATCAGCCAGCCAGTATTGATGCCTATTTGGGGGGGGGGGGGGTAAATGTAAATAGTCCGGGTGGCCATTTGATGAATTGTTCAGCAGTCTTATAGCTTGGGGGTAGAAGCTGTTAAGGAGCCTTTTGGACCTAGACTTGGTGCTCCAGTACTGCTTGCTGTGCGGTAGCAGAGAGAACAGTCTATGACTAGGGTGGCTGGAGTCTTTCACAATTCTTTGGGCCCTCCTCTGACACCGCCTGGTATAGAGGTCCTGGATGGCAGGAAGCTTGGCCCCAGTGATGTACTGGGCCGTATGCATTACCCTCTGTAGCGCCTTATGGTCGGATGCCGAGCAGTTGCCATACCAGACGGTGATGCAACCTGTCAGGATGCTCTCAATGGTGCAGCTGTAGAACTTTTTGAGGATCTGGGGACCCATGCCAAATCTTTTCAGTCTCCTGAGGAGGAAAAGGCGTTGTTGTGACCTCTTCACAACTTTCTTGGTGTGTTTGGACCATGATAGTTTGTTGGTGATGTGGACACCAAGGAACTTGAAACTCTCGACCCGCTCCACTACAGCCCTTTCGATGTGAATGGAGGCGTGTTCGGCCCTCCTTTTCCTGTAGTCCAGGCATTTATATGTAAAAAAATTGGGGGGGGGGGGGATACATGATTCCATATGTGTTATTTCATAGTTTTGATGTCTTCACTATTATTGGGCTCCCGAGTGGCGCAGCGGTCTAAGGCACTGCATCTCAGTGCTTGAGGAGTCACTACAGACACCCTGGTTCGATTTTTTGTCATTTTAGCAGACACTCTTATACAGAGCGACTTACAGTTAGTGAGTACATACATTTTCATACTGGCCCCCCGGGGGAGATGAACCCACAACCCTGGCGTTGCAAGCGCCATGCTCTACCAACTGAGCTACATGGGGCCTGTATCACAACCGGCCGTGATTAGGAGTCCCATAGGGCGGCGCAGCGTCGTCCGGGTTTGGCCGGTGTAGGCCGTCATTGTAAATAAGAATTTGTTCTTAACTGACTTGCCTAGTTAAATAAAGGTACAAATAAAAATAAGAAAAATAATTCTACAATGTAAAACATATTGTAAAATTAAAGAAAAACCCTTGAATGAGTAGGTGTGTCCAAACTTTTGACTGGTAGTGTATAGATATACAGTTGAAGTCGGAAGTTTACATACACTTAGGTTGGAGTCATTAAAACTTGTTTTTCAACCACTCCACAAATGTCTTGTTAATAAACTATAGTTTTGGCAAGTCGGTTAGGACATCTACTTTGTGCATGACACAAGTAATTTTTCCAACAACTGTTTACAGACAGATTATTTCACTTATAATTCACTGTATCACAATTCCAGTGGGTCAGAAGTTTACATACACTAAGTTGACTGTGCCTTTAAACAGCTTGGAAAATTCCAGAAAATGATGTTATGGCTTTAGAAGCTTCTGATAGGCTAATTGACATCATTTGAGTCAATTGGAGGTGCACCTCTGGATGTATTTCAAGGCCTACCTTCAGACTCAGTGCCTCTTTGCTTGACATCATGGGAAAATCAAAAGAAATCAGCCAAGACCTCAGAAAAAAAATTGTAGATCTCCACAAGTCTGGTTCATCCTTGGGGGCTATTTCCAAATGCCTGAAGGTACCACGTTCATCTGTACAAACAATAGTACGCAAGTATAAACACCATGGGACCACGCAGCCGTCATACCGCTCATGAAGGAGACGCGTTCTGTCTCCTAGAGATGAACGTACTTTGGTGCGAAAAGTGCAAATCAATCCCAGAACAACAGCAAAGGACCTTGTGAAGATGCTGGAGGAAACATGTACAAAAGTATCTATATCCAATTATGTGGATATATTGAAGCAACATCTCAAGACAGTCAGGAAGTTAAAGCTTGGTCGCAAATGGGTCTTCCAAATGGACAATGACCCCAAGCATACTTCCAAAGTTGTGGCAAAATGGCTTAAGGACAACAAAGTCAAGGTATTGGAGTGGCCATCACAAAGCCCTGACCTCAATCCTATAGAAAATTTGTGGGCAGAACTGAAAAAGCCTGTGCGAGCAAGGAGGACTACAAACCTGACTCAGTTACACCAGCTCTGTCAGGAGGAATGGGACAAAATTCACCCAATTTATTGTGGGAAGCTTGTGGAAGGCTACGCGAACCGTTTGACCCAAGTTAAACAATTTAAAGGCAATGCTACCAAATACTAATTGAGTGTATGTAAACTTCTGACCAACTGGGAATGTGAGGCTGAAATAAATAATTCTCTCTTCTATTATTATGACATTTCACATTCTTAAAATAAAGTGGTGATCCTAACTGACCTAAGACAGGGAATTTTGACTAGGATTAAATGTCAGGAATTGTGAAAAACTGAGTGTAAATGTATTTGGCTAAGGTGTATGTAAACTTCCGACTTCAACTGTATATTGAGATCTGGCCACAGACCCCTGCAGTACCTCTGTGAACCCCACTCTGAGAACCCCTGAATCAGAGGGACACAATGAGAAAATCAAAGAAAGTAAATCAATTCCATTTCTAAAATATGAATACATCTAAAATGGTCTAATTAGCAGCCACAGGCCACTCTAGAAAGGTGCTCTTACTAATCAGGGACTTAAAAACAGCAATTATGTCTAATTCCCTGACAGCTACAGACAGATTGTTACACATGACTGGAGCTTTAGTAGAGAAGAGAAGAGAGGAGAGGAGAGGAGAGGAGAGGAGAGGAGAGGAGAGGAGAGGAGAGGAGAGGAGAGGAGAGGAGAGGAGAGGAGAGGAGAGGAGAGGAGAGGAGAGGAGAGGAGAGGAGAGGAGAGGAGAGGAGAGGAGAGGAGAGGAGAGGAGAGGAGAGGAGAGGAGAGGAGAGGAGAGGAGAGGAGAGATTACATCCTTCTCTTCCTTCTTCTGTTTTCTCTGACACACTGAGGCAAGCAGAGCAACGGAGCAATATCTGAGCTGGGGAGATTATCAGGACCAATTAGACTGGTTAAATGAGTAGGAGCCAGAGTCTGGGAGCCAGGCCATGATGTAAGGCTTTAGACGGTAATACAAGTACCTTAATCACCCTGATTTTCAACTGGGAGCCAATGAAGAGAAACTAAATCAAAGAAGTGCCTTATAATCAGCAGTCTAACAAGGAGGTCTCTAATGGTGAGACACTAAAAAGGATTGATGTGCCAAATATTTATTTTATAAAGACTGTGGAGAGACTAACAATGGGATTGATAACCTCATGTCTTGATTTGGTCGAGATCCAACGCAGCTGCATTCTGCACAAACGGAAGGTAGTGAAGAGAGGGATCTGGAGAATGAATTATAGTTCTGTGGTTGGACCAAATAGATTCCTACATTTCTACTGCAACAAAAGTTCTGCAGCAGCCTAAAAGCAGAATGTTTCAAAGATATTTTAGAAATGAAAGAATGCTGTTCAGGATATATAGTATTATTTACGAGTTCCTAGTGTCAGATCTGAGTCACCGCATTAACACAGAGGGGTTAAACAACCCAGTTTGTACCGTACTTAGGTCCCATTCTATTTCTGAACATTTAGGGGTCAGAAAATAATAACCAGCAGCCTAGGGCCAGTTTCCCAGACACAGATTTAGCATACACCTGAACTACATAGGGCTTTCAATGGAAAATGCTTTTTAGTTCAGGACAAAGCTTTTTCTAAATGTGGCTTTGTACAGTGCCTTGCAAAAGTATTCATCCCTCTTGGCGTTTTTCCAATTTTGTTGCATTACAACCTGTAATTTAAATGGATTTTTATTTTGGATTTCATGTAATGGACGTACACAAAATAGTCCAAATTGGTGAAGTGAAAAAATTCTAAAAAATAAAAATTTGGAAAATTGGTGCGTGCATATGTACAGTGGGGAAAAAAAGTATTTAGTCAGCCACCAATTGTGCAAGTTCTCCCACTTAAAAAGATGAGAGAGGCCTGTCATTTTCATCATAGGTACACGTCAACTATGACAGACAAAATGAGATTTTTTTTCTCCAGAAAATCATATTGTAGGATTTTTAATGAATTTATTTGCAAATTATGGTGGAAAATAAGTATTTGGTCAATAACAAAAGTTTCTCAATACTTTGTTATATACCCTTTGTTGGCAATGACACAGGTCAAACGTTTTCTGTAAGTTTTCACAAGGTTTTCACACACTGTTGCTGGTATTTTGGCCCATTCCTCCATGCAGATCTCCTCTAGAGCAGTGATGTTTTGGGGCTGTCGCTGGGCAACATGGACTTTCAACTCCCTCCAAAGATTTTCTATGGGGTTGAGATCTGGAGACTGGCTAGGCCACTCCAGGACCTTGAAATGCTTCTTACGAAGCCACTCCTTCGTTGCCCGGGCGGTGTGTTTGGGATCATTGTCATGCTGAAAGACCTAGCCACGTTTCATCTTCAATGCCCTTGCTGATGGAAGGAGGTTTTCACTCAAAATCTCACGATACATGGCCCCATTCATTCTTTCCTTTACACGGATCAGTCGTCCTGGTCCCTTTGCAGAAAAACAGCCCCAAAGCATGATGTTTCCAACCCCATGCTTCACAGTAGGTATGGTGTTCTTTGGATGCAACTCAGCATTCTTTGTCCTCCAAACACAACGAGTTGAGTTTTTACCAAAAAGTTATATTTTGGTTTCATCTGACCATATGACATTCTCCCAATCCTCTTCTGGATCATCCAAATGCACTCTAGCAAACTTTAGACGGGCCTGGACATGTACTGGCTTAAGCAGGGGGACACGTCTGGCACTGCAGGATTTGAGTCCCTGGCGGCGTAGTGTGTTACTGATGGTAGGCTTTGTTACTTTGGTCCCAGCTCTCTGCAGGTCATTCACTAGGTCCCCCCGTGTGATTCTGGGATTTTTGCTCACCGTTCTTGTGATCATTTTGACCCCACGGGGTGAGATCTTGCGTGGAGCCCCAGATCGAGGGAGATTATCAGTGGTCTTGTATGTCTTCCATTTCCTAATAATTGCTCCCACAGTTGATTTCTTCAAACCAAGCTGCTTACCTATTGCAGATTCAGTCTTCCCAGCCTGGTGCAGGTCTACAATTTTGTTTCTGGTGTCCTTTGACAGCTCTTTGGTCTTGGCCATAGTGGAGTTTGTAATGTGGCTGTTTGAGGTTGTGGACAGGTGTCTTTTATACTGATAACAAGTTCAAACAGGTGCCATTAATACAGGTAATGAGTGGAGGACAGAGGAGCCTCTTAAAGAAGAAGTTACAGGTCTGTGAGAGCCAGAAATCTTGCTTGTTTGTAGGTGACCAAATACTTATTTTCCACCATAATCTGCAAATAAATTCATTAAAAATCCTACAATGTGATTTTCTGGATTTTTTTTCCTCAATTTGTCTGTCATAGTTGACGTGTACCTATGATGAAAATTACAGGCCTCTCTCATCTTTTTAAGTGGGAGAACTTGCACAATTGGTGGCTGACTAAATACTTTTTCCCCCAACTGTATTCACCCTTTTGCTATGAAGACCCTAAATAAGATCTGGTGCAACCAATTACCTTCAGAAGTCAAATAATTAGTTAAATAAAGTTCACCTGTGTGCAATCTAAGTGTCACATGATCTGTCACATGATCTCAGTATATATATATATATATATATATACACCTGTTCTGAAAGGCCCCAGAGTCTGCAACACTACTAAGCAAGGGGCACCACCAAGCAAGCTGCACCATGAATCCAAACAGGTCAGGGACAAAGTTGTGGAGAAGTACAGATCAGGGTTGGGTTCTAAAAAAATATCACACGGAGCACCATTAAATCCATTATTAAAAAAAAAAAATTTTGAAAGAATATGGCACCACAAAAAACCTGCCAAGAGAGGGCCGCCCACCAAAACTCACGGACCAGGCAAGGAGGGCATTAATCAGAGAGGCAACAAAGAGACCAAAGATGACCCTGAAGGAGCTGCAAATCTCCACAGCGGAGATTGGAGTATCCATCCATAGGACCACTTTAAGTCGTACACTCCACAGAGCTGGGCTTTACGGAAGAGTGGGCAGAAAAAAGCCATTGCTTAAAGAAAAAAATAAGCAAACACGTTTGGTGTTCGCCAAAAGCCATGTGGGAGACTCCCCAAACATATGGAAAAAGGTACTCTGGTCAGATGAGACAAAAATTGAGCTTTTTGGCCATCAAGGAAAACGCTATGTCTGGCGCAAACCCAACACCTCTCATCACCCCGAGAACACCATCCCCACAGTGAAGCATGATGGTGGCAGCATCATGCTGTGGGGATGTTTTTCATCGGCAGGGACTGGGAAACTGGTCAGAATTGAAGGAATGATGGATGGCGCTAAATACAGGGACATTCTTGAGGGAAACCTGTTTCAGTCTTCCAGAGATTTGAGACTGGGATGGAGGTTCACCTTCCAGCAGGACAATGACCCTAAGCATACTGCTAAAGCAACACTCAAGTGGTTTAAGGGGAAACATTTAAATGTCTTGGAATGGCCTAGTCAAAGCCCAGACCTCAATCCAATTGAGAATATGTGGTATGACTTAAAGATTGCTGTACACCAGCGGAACCCATCCAACTTGAAGGAGCTGGAGCAGTTTTGCCTTGAAGAATGGGCAAACATCCCAGTGGCTAGATGTGCCAAGTTTATAGAGACATACCCCAAGAGACTTGCAGCTGTAATTGCTGCAAAAAGTGGCTCTACAAAGTATTGACGGTGAATAGTTATGCACGCTCAAGTTCTGTATTTTTGTCTTATTTCTTGTTTGTTTCATAATAAAAAATATTGTGCATCTTCAAAGTGGTAGACATGTTGTGTACATCAAATGATACAAACCCCACTAAAATCCATTTTAATTCCAGGTTGTAAGGCAACAAAATAGGAAAAATGCCAAGGGGGGTGAATACTTTCGCAAGCCACTGTATAGTACAGATGTTTTTAATATATGATGAGTATAATGTCCATGACATGATGTTTTAATCGTTATTCAGACAAACAATTAAGTCATATTCTACTGCTCTATCACCTCACTTTTAAATAAAGGTACAGGATATTAGTTGTCATCCTAGTCATTTACATCTATGTCTGGTTGCACTTCCGTCTACAAAGCCTTCGTCATTCCGGAACTAGCTAGTTAATAGAAGCCAGGTAATTACCAGTTACTAGGTAGTTACTAGTTACTATGTAATTAATTAATAGTTACTAGGTAATTCGTTACTAGTTAGTTAATAATTGCTAGGTAGTTAATAGTTACTAGGTAGTTAATAGTTACTAGGTAATGACTAGCTACTAGGTAGTTCCCACGGGGGGCCAGTATGAAAATGTATGCACTCACTAATTGTAAGTCGCTCTGGATAAGAGCGTCTGCTAAATGACTAAAATGTAAAAAAAAAAAAAAAAAAAAAAGGTTAATAGTTACTAGATATTTACTAGGTAATTACTAGTTATTAGACAATAATTGTGTCTAGAATAAAATAGTAATTCATTAGATAGACGGTTCATGAAAAGCTAATTAACAAGTGCTTAAGGGCTGTAATTTCCTACAGCTCTATCGTTCTAAAATACTACGCCATAGAGATATTGATTTAGATAATTTCCTCCCTCTATCTTTCTAAAACACTATGCCATAGAGATATTGATTTAGAGAAAATAAATCATTTAGCTATTTCCATTGTCTTTCTTTACAGACGACGGATCACAGAGATACCTTTCATGTATACTATTTTATGATTGAATCCCCTCGTTTTGGTAGCAATTATGATCAAGTAATTTATCTAGTGATTTCATGAAAAAAGAGACTTAAAAAGAAAAGTGTAACCTTTTGAAGAAGGCCACTAACTGTTAGACGAGTTAGATATCATGTAGTTGTTCATATGGTTCCATTGACCTACACTACAACTGTTTCATAGCAGAGGGAATTCATGATTTAGGTTAGATTACCATTACATTCACCTATAGATGAATTCATGGTTATGATTTAGGTTCCACTACCATTACATTCACCTATAGATGTGAAATAAAGTACAATGTATTTTGTTCCTCCCACATTCCACCTGATTACACGGTGTTGTTTAACCCCTAATAGCCTCTCCCCTATGACATCTACCATAAAAACAGCTTGACAGCAATAACATGCACCATCTAGCTTTTTGATTCTCTATTTTAGGACACCTGGGGGTATCAGGAACAACATGGACCATTACATTCACCTCTAGATGGGAAATTAAGTATAAGGTATTTTCTTGTACCTTCCTCTCACGTTTCATTATGTCCTCCCACATAGTTGTTTTAAGAGTGGAGTAGAGTAGAGTAGAGTAGAGTAGAGTAGAGTAGAGTAGAGTAGAGTAGAGTAGAGTAGAGTAGAGTAGAGTAGAGGAGAGGAGAGGAGAGGAGAGGAGAGGAGAGGAGAGGAGAGGAGAGGAGAGGAGAGGAGAGGAGAGGAGAGGAGAGGAGAGGAGAGGAGAGGAGAGGAGAGGAGAGGAGAGGAGAGGAGAGGAGAGGAGAGGAGAGGAGAGGAGAGGAGAGTAGAGTAGAGTAGAGTAGAGTAGAGTAGAGTAGAGTAGAGTAGAGTAGAGTAGAGTAGAGTAGAATAGAGTAGAGTAGAGTAGAGTAGAATAGAGTAGAATAGAGTAGAATAGAGTAGAGTAGAGGAGAATAGAATAGAGTAGAATAGAGTAGAATAGAGTAGAATAGAGTAGAATAGAGTAAAATAGAATAGAGTAAAATAGAGTAGAATAGAGCAGAGTAGAGTAGAGTAGAGTAGAGTAGAGTAGAGTAGAGTAGAGCAGAGTAGAATAGAGTAGAGTAGAGTAGAGTAGAATAGAATAGAGTAGAATAGAGTAGAGTAGAGTAGAGTAGAGTAGAGTAGAATAGAGTAGAATAGAGTAGAATAGAGTAGAGTAGAGTAGAGCAGAGTAGAATAGAGTAGAATAGAATAGAGTAGAATAGAGTAGAATAGAGTAGAGTAGAGTAGAGTAGAATAGAGTAGAGTAGAGTAGAATAGAGGAGAGGAGAATAGAATAGAGTAGAATAGAGTAGAATAGAGTAGAATAGAGTAAAATAGAATAGAATAGAGCAGAGTAGAGCAGAGTAGAGCAGAATAGAGTAGAGTAGAGTAGAGTAGAATAGAGTAGAGTAGAGTAGAGTAGAGTAGAGTAGAGGAGAGGAGAGGAGAGGAGAGGAGAGGAGAGGAGAATAGAGTAGAGTAGAGTAGAGTAGAGTAGAATAGAGTAGAGTAGAGTAGAATAGAGTAGAATAGAGTAGAGTAGAGTAGAATAGAGGAGAATAGAATAGAGTAGAATAGAGTAGAATAGAGTAGAATAGAGTAAAATAGAATAGAATAGAGCAGAGTAGAGCAGAGTAGAGCAGAATAGAGTAGAGTAGAGTAGAGTAGAGTAGAGTAGAATAGAGTAGAGTAGAGTAGAACTTCATTGATCCCAACTTGGTCAATTGTTTGATCACCATACGCATCAGCAATGATTACAAAGACAAGAAAATGATCTTAAACACATCATAAAAACACACCACTTAAAGACACCTGGACCTTAGGAGCAATAAGAGAAAGACAATCATCAACGACGTGTTAGTTTCTAGTAACCACTTTGGTAGCTCATTCGGTTGTTGGTGACTAGATTAGTATTGTGTCAATTATTTCAACAGGTAGTGCTACATAAATTTAGCAGTGGTAACATATAATCCCAGCTTCGGCATAATGAACCTGTCTGTGCTGGTTAAACAGACAGTGGTTCAGAACAGATCGACAAGACAACTTCTACAATGTGTGGTTCTCAGGGGTAACAAAGAACCCAATTAGGTGGACGGAACACAACAACGCTGTTACGGAACCGACACAGAAGAGGGTCTGTGCCAAATGCCACCCTATTTCCTATTTAGTGCACTACTTTTGACCAGAGCCCTATGAGCCCTGGTCAAAAGTAGTGCACTATCTAGGGAATAGGGTGCCATTTGGGATGCACACACTGACGCAGACAGCATGGTAATCAGGAAGGAAGTTAGCTAGCCAGAGTCATCTAAAGGAGGGGGAATTGACAGAGAACAAAAGAGGATTGATTTCTGTTCTGTTTCTACTTGGCAGAACATTCCCCTCAATGAAAGGTTAAGCTACTGACATGGGGCTGAGGAGAGACTGTCAGACAGAACTAGCTACTGTCTGTGATAGGGGCTGAGGAGAGACTGTCAGACAGAACTAGCTACTGACATGGGGCTGAGGAGAGACTGTCAGATACAACTAGCTACTGACTGTGATAGGGGCTGAGGAGAGACTGTCAGACAGAACTAGCTACTGTCTGTGATAGGGGCTGAGGAGAGACTGTCAGATACAACTAGCTACTGACTGTGATAGGGACTGAAGAGAGACTGTCAGACAGAACTAGCTACTGACTGTGATAGGGACTGAAGAGAGACTGTCAGACAGAACTAGCTACTGACTGTGATAGGGACTGAAGAGAGACTGTCACACAGAACTAGCTACTGTCTGTGATAGGGGCTGAAGAGAGACTGTCAGACACAACTAGCTACTGACTGTGATAGGGACTGAAGAGAGACTGTCAGACAGAACTAGCTACTGTCTGTGATAGGGGCTGAAGAGAGACTGTCAGATACAACTAGCTACTGTCTGTGATAGGGGCTGAAGAGAGACTGTCAGATACAACTAGCTACTGTCTGTGATAGGGACTGAAGAGAGACTGTCAGACAGAACTAGCTACTGTCTGTGATAGGGGCTGAGGAGAGACTGTCAGATACAACTAGCTACTGTCTGTGATAGGGGCTGAAGAGGGGGCTGAAGAGGGGGCTGAAGAGGGGGCTGAGGAATGAGGGTGAGACATAGGGCCTGTCTGCCTGGTGGAAGTGAGAGAATTGTGCCCTATTCCTTATATAGTGCACTACGTTTGACCAGGACCCATAGGACTCTGGTCAAAGGTAGTGCACTATATAGGGAACAGGGTACCATTTGGGACAGAGCCTAGACAAAAAAAAATGAAATACATGTCTGCCTGCCAGCAAGCCTGCCAGTAGACACAGTGTTCAGTGCTCTTACCTTGACATGCAGGTACCGGCGAGTCCCAGGCAAAATACCCATAGGCCGTCTTCTTACAGACACCTGTGGCCTTTCCAATAAGCCTGTAGCCCCGGTCACAGCCCCAACGCACCACACTGTTGAGATGCCCTCCTGTCTGGCTCACTACAAAACCCTGCTGGGGAGAGTCTGGGGTACTGCAGTACATAGCTGAGGAGAGGGAGAGGGAGAGGAGAGGAGAGGAGAGGAGAGGAGAGGAGAGGAGAGGAGAGGAGAGGAGAGGAGAGGAGAGGAGAGGAGAGGAGAGGAGAGGAGGTGAGGAGAGGAGAGGGGGTGTACAGCAATTAACAAAGTTTGCTTGACGTTGATGTTAAATTGTTATTCACAGAAACTTATGAAAAATACATTCTATTTATGAGATAATGAGAGAGATGGCCTAAGGACTGTCACGTCTCTACAACATGGTGGATGTTACTGCTGTGCACACTGAGCTGAGCATAGCAACACTTTAAAACATGAACAGCAAGATTTAAAAAAAAAAAGTTCTCTCTCTCTCTCTCTCTCTCTCTCTCAATTTTCAATTTAAGTGCTTTATTGGCATGGGAAACGTATGTTAACATTGCCAAAGCAAGTGAAGTAGATAATAAACAAAAGTTAAATAAACAATAAATATGAACAGTAAACATTACACTCAGAAGTTCCAAAAGAATAAAGACATTTCAAATGTCATATTCTTTTTTCCTAGCTGGAGGGGTGCTCTCCTCTTATCTACCAACATAGATAGGGCTCTAACTCCTTTAGCCCCACAGTGAAATAGGGTGCAGGCCAGGCAGCAGGCTGTTAGCCAACCTGCCAGCTTAGTGGAGTCTGCCAATAGCATAGTCAGTGTAGTCAGCTCAGCCATACCCATTGAGACTGTGTCTGTGCCTCGACCTAGGTTGGGCAAAACTAAACATGGTGGTGTCCACCCTAGCAATCTTATTAGGATAAAGACCTCCTCCATTCCTGCCATTATTGAAAGAGATCGTGATACCTCACATCTCAAAATAGGGTTACTTAATGTTAGATCCCTCACTTCAAAGGCAGTCATAGTCAATGAACTAATCACTGATCATAATCTTGATGTGATTGGCCTGACTGAAACATGGCTTAAGCCTGATGAATTTGCTGTGTTAAATGAGGCCTCACCTCCTGGTTACACTAGTGACCATATTCCCCGTGCATCCCGCAAAGGCGGAGGTGTTGCTAACATTTACGATAGCAAATTTCAATTTACAAAAAAAAAAATGACGTTTTCATCTTTCGAGCTTCTAGTCATGAAATCTATGCAGCCTACTCAATCACTTTTTATAGCTACTGTTTACAGGCCTCCTGGGCCATATACAGCGTTCCTCTCTGAGTTTCCTGAATTCCTATCAGACCTTGTAGTCATAGCAGATCATATTCTAATTTTTGGTGATTTTAATATTCACATGGAGAAGTCCACAGACCCACTCCAAAAGTCCTTCGGAGCCATTATCGACTCAGTGGGTTTTGTCCAACATGTCTCTGGACCTACTCACTGCCACAGTCATACTCTGGACCTAGTTTTGTCCCATGGAATAAATGTTGTAGATCTTAATGTTTTTCCACAAAATCCTGGACTATCGGACCACCATTTTATTACGTTTGCAATCGCAACAAATAATCTGCTCAGACCCCAACCAAGGAGCATCAAAAGTCGTGCTATAAATTCTCAGACAACACAAAAATTCATTGATGCCCTTCCAGACCCCTTCTGCCTACCCAAGGACGTCAGAGGACAAAAATCAGTTAACCACTTAACTGAGGAACTAAATTTAACCTTGCACAATACCCTAGATGCAGTTGCACCCCTAAAAACGAAAAACATTTGTCATAAGAAACTAGCTCCCTGGTATACAGAAAATACCCGAGCTTTGAAGCAAGCTTCCAGGAAATTGGAACGGAAATGGCGCCACACCAAACTGGAAGTCTTCCGACTAGCTTGGAAAGACAGTACCGTGCAGTACCGAAGAGCCCTCACTGCTGCTCGATCATCCTACTTTTCCAAATTAATCGAGGAAAATAAGAACAATCCAAAATTTCTTTTTGATACTGTTGCAAAGCTAACTAAAAAGCAGCATTCCCCAAGAGAGGATGGTTTTCACTTCAGCAGTGATAAATTCATGAACTTCTTTGAGGAAAAGATCATGACCATTAGAAAGCAAATTACGGACTCCTCTTTGAATCTGCGTATTCCTCCAGGGCTTAGCTGTCCTGGATCTGCACAGCTCTGCGAGGGCCTGGAATCGGGAGAGACACTTAAGTGTTTTAGTACTATATCTCTTGACACAATGATGAAAATAATCATGGCCTCTAAACCTTCAAGCTGCATACTGGATCCTATTCCTACTAAACTGCTGAAGGAGCTGCTTCCTGTGCTTGGCCCTCCTATGTTGAACATAATAAACAGCTCTCTATCCACCGGATGTGTACCAAACTCACTAAAAGTGGCAGTGATAAAGCCTCTCTTGAAAAAGCCAAACCTTGACCCGGAAAATATAAAAAACTATCGGCCAATATCGAATCTTCCATTCCTCTCAAAAATTTTAGAAAAAGCTGTTGCGCAGCAACTCACTGCCTTTCTGAAGACAAACAATGTATACGAAATGCTTCAGTCTGGTTTTAGACCCCATCATAGCACTGAGACTGCACTTGTGAAGGTGGTAAATGACCTTTTAATGGCGTCAGACCGAGGCTCTGCATCTGTCCTCGTGCTACTAGACCTTAGTGCTGCCTTTGACACCATCGATCACCACATTCTTTTGGAGAGACTGGAAACCCAAATTGGTCTACACGGACAAGTTCTGGCCTGGTTTAGATCCTACCTGTCGGAAAGATATCAGTTTGTCTCTGTGAATGGTCTGTCCTCCGACAAATCAACTGTACATTTCGGTGTTCCTCAAGGTTCCGTTTTAGGACCACTATTGTTTTCACTATATATTTTACCTCTTGGGGATGTTATTCGAAAACATAATGTTAACTTTCACTGCTATGCGGATGACACACAGCTGTACATTTCAATGAAGCATGGTGAAGCCCCAAAATTGCCCTCGCTAGAAGCCTGTGTTTCAGACATAAGGAAGTGGATGGCTGAAAACTTTTTACTTTTAAACTCGGACAAAACAGAGATGCTTGTTCTAGGTCCCAAGAAACAAAGAGATCTTCTGTTAAATCTGACAATTCATCTTGATGGTTGTAAAGTCGTCTCAAATAAAACTGTGAAGGACCTAGGCGTTACTCTTGACCCTGATCTCTCTTTTGACGAACATATCAAGACTGTTTCAAGGACAGCTTTTTTCCATCTACGTAACATTGCAAAAATCAGAAATTTTCTGTCCAAAAATGATGCAGAAAAATTAATCCATGCATTTGTTACTTCTAGATTAGACTACTGCAATGCTCTATTTTCCGGCTACCCGGATAAAGCACTAAATAAACTTCAGTTAGTGCTAAATACGGCTGCTAGAATCCTGACTAGAACCAAGAAATTTGATCATATTACTCCAGTGCTAGCTTCCCTACACTGGCTTCCTGTTAAGGCAAGGGCTGATTTCAAGGTTTTACTGTTAACCTATAAAGCGTTACATGGGCTTGCTCCTACCTATCTTTCCGAGTTGGTCCTGCCGTACATACCAATACGTACGCTACGGTCACAAGACGCAGGCCTCCTAATTGTCCCTAGAATTTCTAAGCAAACAGCGGGAGGCAGGGCTTTCTCCTATAGATCTCCATTTTTATGGAACAGTCTGCCTACCCATGTGAGAGACGCAGACTCGGTCTCAACCTTTAAGTCTTTACTGAAGACTTATCTCTTCAGTAGGTCATATGATTGAGTGTAGTCTGGCCCAGGAGTGTGAAGGTGAACGGAAAGGCTGGAGCAACGAACAGCCCTTGCTGTCTCTGCCAGGCCGGTTCCCCTCTCCACTGGGGTTCTCTGCCTCTAACCCTGTTGCAGGGGCTGAGTCACTGGCCTGCTGGTGCTCTTTCATGCCGTCCCTGGGAGGGGTGCGTCACTTGAGTGGGTTGAGTTACTGACGTGATCTTCCTGTCTGGGTTGGCGCCCCCCCCCCCCTTGGTTTGTGCTGTGGTGGAGACCTCTGTGGGCTATACTCGGCCTTGTCTCAGGATTGTAAGTTGGTGGTTGGGGATATCCCTCTAGTGGTGCGGGGGCTGTGCTTTGGCGGAGTGGGTGGGGTTATATCCTTCCTGTTTGGCCCTGTCCGGGGGTTTCTTCGGATGGGGCCACAGTGTCTCCGGACCGCTCCTGTCTCAGCCTCCAGTATTTATGCTGCAGTAGTTTATGTGTCGGGGGGCTGGGGTTAGTTGGTTATACCTGGAGTACTTCTCCTGTCTTATCCAGTGTCCTGTGTGAATTTAAGTATGCTCTCTCTAATTCTCTCGTTCTCTCTTTCTCTCTGAGAACCTGAGCCCTAGGACCATACGTCAGGACTACCGGGCATGATGACACCCTGCTGCCCCCAGTCCGCCTGGCCTTGCTGCTATTCCAGTTTCAACTGTTCTGCCTGCGGCTACGAAACCCCTACCTGTCCCAGACCTGCTGTTTTCAACTCTAAATGATCGGCTATGAAAAGCCAACTGAGAGACCTGAGCCCTAGGACCATACGTCGGGACTACCGGCCGTGGTGACTCCTTGCTATCCCCAGTCCGCCTGGCCTTGCTGCTATTCCAGTTTAAACTGTTCTGCCTGCGGTTATGGAACCCCTACCTGTCCCAGACCTGCTGTTTTAAACTCTAATGATCGGCTATGAAAAGCCAACTGAGATTTATTCCTGATTATTATTTGACCATGCTTGTCACTTATGAACATTTTTGAACATCTTGGCATGGTTCTGTTATAATCTCCACCCGGCACAGCCAGAAGAGGACTGGCCACCCCTCATAGCCTGGTTCCTCTCTAGGTTTCTTCCTAGGTTTTGCCTTTCTAGGGAGTTTTTCCTAGCCACCGTGCTTCTACACCTGCATTACTAGCTGTTTGGGGTTTTAGGCTGGGTTTCTGTACAGCACTTCGAGATATTAGCTGATGTAAGAAGGGCTATATAAAATAAAATTGATTGAAAATTGATTGTAACAATGTGCAAATAGTTAAAAGTGTGCAAATAGTGCAAATAGTTAAAAGTACAAATGGGAAAATAAATAAACATAAATATGGGTTGTATTTCCAATGGTGTTTGTTCTTCACTGGTTGCCCTTTTCTCTGCTTTCAGACAAGTACATAATGATTATAATAATAACTCAATTGTCCTTACAGTGTGCACATAGAACAGTCCATTACAACACAACACAACAAAAGACAACATTTACACACAACACAGTGATGATTGTGATGGCTAGACTAATTCCTGTTCAGTAGGGAATTAATAGGGAATCCTAAAGGCCTGTTTGTTTTCAGTAATGGGGCCCAAGGATGGATGGGGCCCAGGGATGGATGGGGCCCAAGGATGGATGGGGCCCAGGGATGGATGGGGCCCAGGGATGGATGGGGCCCAAGGATGGATGGGGCCCAGGGATGGATGGGGCCCAGGGATGAATGGGGCCCAAGGATGGATGGGGCCCAGGGATGGATGGGGCCCAAGGATGGATGGGGCCCAGGGATGGATGGGGCCCAGGGATGGATGGGGCCCAGGGATGGATGGGGCCCAGGGATGGATGGGGCCCAGGGATGGATGGGGCCCAGGGATGGATGGGGCCCAAGGATGGATAGGGCCCAGGGATGGATGGGGCCCAAGGATGGATGGGGCCCAGGGATGGATGGGGCCCAGGGATGGATGGGGCCCAGGGATGGATGGGGCCCAGGGATGGATGGGGCCCAGGGATGGATGGGGCCCAAGGATGGATGGGGCCCAGGGATGGATGGGGCCCAGGGATGTATTGGGATGAGAGATGGACGGTGCCCAGGGATGGATGGGGCCCAGGGATGGATGGGGCCCAAGGATGGATGGGGCCCAGGGATGTGTTGGGATGAGAGATGGACGGTGCCTAGGAATGGACTGGGATCAGGGATGGACTGGGATCAGGGATGTACTGGGATCAGGGATGGACTGGGATCAGGGATGGACTGGGATCAGGGATGGACTGGGATCAGGGATGTACTGGGATCAGGGATGTACTGGGATCAGGGATGGACTGGGATCAGGGATGTACTGGGATCAGGGATGTACTGGGATCAGGGATGTACTGGGATCAGAAATCGGCATGTGCATTTCTAACAAACCAGTCCATTTTGTCCTCCCTGACCCATTATTATACAAATAATGATCATTTAGCCCAAAACCCCCGATTTAGACCGGCCCACTGGGCTAAAGATGGACCAGCCCATCTGGCATTTGCCAGAACTGCCCAATGGCCAGTCTATTTCTGGACTACTTCGCCATGATGTTAATAACTCCTATTGGTTGTGTGGTATAGGGGGGTGTATGAAGACATGCTGGTTGAAGGAAAGTCATTATTAACAGGATACATACTTTGATACTCACCCACATATCTGACGTGGAAACCTTTCCTGTTGGTGCCATGGTCAGAGGACCAGCGCAGAAGAAGCTGATGACCTGAGGTCGTGAGGTTAAAGGGCGTGGTGATGTCACCGCTTAGTGACGCCAGAATCTGGCTGTAGATGTTAGGACCTGTTAGGACAGAGACACAGAGAGATGTTAGGACAGAGACACAGAGAGATGTTAGGACAGAGACACAGAGAGATGTTAGGACAGAGACACAGAGAGATGTTAGGACCTGTTAGGACAGAGACACAGAGAAATGTTAGGACCTGTTAGGACAGAGACACAGAGAGATATTAGGACCTGTTAGGACAGAGACAAAGAGAGATGTTAGGACAGAGACACAGAGAGATGTTAGGACAGAGACACAGAGAGATGTTAGGACAGAGACACAGAGAGATGTTAGGACCTGTTAGGACAGAGACAAAGAGAGATGTTAGGACAGAGACACAGAGAGATGTTAGGACAGAGACACAGAGAGATGTTAGGACAGAGACACAGAGAGATGTTAGGACCTGTTAGGACAGAGACACAGAGAAATGTTAGGACCTGTTAGGACAGAGACACAGAGAGATGTTAGGACAGAGACACAGAGAGATGTTAGGACAGAGACACAGAGAGATGTTAGGACAGAGACACAGAGCGATGTTAGGACCTGTTAGGACAGAGACAAAGAGAGATGTTAGGACAGAGACACAGAGAGATGTTAGGACAGAGACAAAGAGAGATGTTAGGACAGAGACACAGAGAGATGTTAGGACAGAGACACAGAGAGATGTTAGGACAGAGACACAGAGAGATGTTAGGACAGAGACACAGAGAGATGTTAGGACAGAGACACAGAGAGATGTTAGGACAGAGACACAGAGAGATGTTAGGACAGAGACACAGAGAGATGTTAGGACAGAGACACAGAGAGACACAGACAAAGGCAGAGGGAAGAGAATGGAGTGTTTAAAATAATGGTGTTTCAGGTGAATCTTCTGGCTCCGCAAGCGCAGAAAAGCACACGGTGTGACATCATTAGAGGTTGGCAAGTTAATAGGTGGTACATTCCCTCAAAGTGGACAGAGACAATCCAAAGAGTGTTTCTGTATAACCAGCTAATGGGAGCCTTGGCCAACTCCTCTATTGGAATTCAAAGCATGATTGGTTGGATTCATTCGACCTTGCAGTGGCTGGGTTTATTTGTCTCAATTACAATAGCAAATAGCCAGATTGCATGACTAAGAACTCAATAAAGTAGGGTTGACAATAGCAAATAGCCAGATTGCATGACTAAGAACTCAATAAAGTAGGGTTGACAATAGCAAATTGTAATGAATACTCGGACAGAGTGGTAAGATCCAATCGCAGAATAGCGATGCTTTATTAGAGTACAGACAAGGGTATAGCTTAATCGTGGTCGGGCGGGCTGTGGTCAAAACCGGGCAAGGCATAGACAGGCAGAGGTACCAAAGGAGCGGGCTAGTCGTAGTCGAGGGCACAGGCACAGGATCAGAGGACGGTAATCACTGGGGTAGACAAGCAGAGGATTAAGCAATTCGGGAAGTCAAACAACAAGGCACAGGTCGGATACACGGGTAATCAAAACAACAAACTCTCTCTCTCTCTCTCTCTCTCTCGGAACAAAACGCTTAGCAAGTCACAATGGAACAATACCTCGCGCCGACTGAGCTTCTGAGCACACCTTATATCCTACACTAATTACTGACAGGTGTGCTCAGAAC
>NW_028159414.1:0-30733 GCF_964263955.1 Coregonus lavaretus
CTGCCAGCTGAGGGCCAGCTTTAAATACACACAATGGCACACACACACACACACTTCAGATGTATTGGCAGTGCTTTCATGACCTCTATAAGACCTCTCAGCGCTCCGTCTGATACAGAGCTTTTTATTTGGACGTTGCACTGGAATTAACAGTGGAGCAATCAATGAGGCTCAAGCACATAGCGACCGTGGTAATTCACCACCAGTAACAGGAGCAGGCTCAGCTCAGCACTACAGTAGGTAGTGACGTCTTCCTACCAAATACACATTAGACAGACTCTTATACACAGCACCTTAATAACTACACTCACACCTGCCCCTCAGAGAGGGAGAGGGTCGAGGAAGGATGGAGAGAGAGAGATGGTGAAAGAGAGAGCGAGATAAAGCGAGGAAATGGAAAAGGACAAGAGAGAGAAAAATTTATAACAAAAGGGAGAGAGAGAAGAGAGGGAGAAGAGAGAGAAGAGAGGGAGAAGAGAGAGAAGAGAGAGAGAAGAGAGAGAGAAGAGAGGGAGAAGAGAGGGAGAAGAGAGAAGAGAGAGAGAAGAGAGGTAGAAGAGAGGGAGAAGAGAGAGAGAAGAGAGAGAGAAGAGAGGGAGAAGAGATAGAGAAGAGAGAGAAGAGAGAGATAAGAGAGAGAAGAGAGGTAGAAGAGAGGGAGAAGAGAGAGAGAAGAGAGGGAGAAGAGAGAGAGAAGAGAGGGAAGAGAGAGATAAGAGAGAGAGAAGAGAGGGAGAAGAGAGGGAGAAGAGAGGGAGAAGAGAGAGAGAAGAGAGGGAGAAGAGAGAGAAGAGAGAGAAGAGAGAGAGAAGAGAGAGAAGAGAGAGAGAAGAGAGGGAGAAGAGAGGTAGAAGAGAGGTAGAAGAGAGGGAGAAGAGAGAGAGAAGAGAGGGAGAAGAGAGAGAGAAGAGAGATAAGAGATAGAGAAGAGAGGTAGAAGAGAGGGAGAAGAGAGGGAGAAGAGAGAGAGAAGAGAGGGAGAAGAGAAAGAGAAGAGAGATAAGAGAGAGAGAAGAGAGGTAGAAGAGAGGGAGAAGAGAGGGAGAAGAGAGAGAGAAGAGAGAGAGAAGAGAGAGAAGAGAGAGAGAAGAGAGGGAGAAGAGAGAGAAGAGAGGGAGAAGAGAGAGAAGAGAGAGAAAAGAGAGAGAGAAGAGAGGTAGAAGAGAGAGAGAGAAGAGAGAGAGAAGAGAGGGAGAAGAGAGGGAGAAGAGAGAGAAGAGAGAGAGAAGAGAGGGAGAAGAGAGGTAGAAGAGAGGGAGAAGAGAGAGAGAAGAGAGGGAGAAGAGAGAGAGAAGAGAGAGAATAGAGAGAGAAGAGCGAGATAAGAGAGAGAGAAGAGAGGGAGAAGAGAGAGAGAAGAGAGGGAGAAGAGAGAGAGAAGAGAGAGAAGAGAGAGAGAAGAGAGAGAGAAGAGAGAGAAGAGAGAGAGAAGAGAGGGAGAAGAGAGAGAAGAGAGGGAGAAGAGGGACAAGAGAG
The DNA here is from genome assembly GCF_964263955.1 of Coregonus lavaretus. NCBI lineage: Eukaryota > Metazoa > Chordata > Actinopteri > Salmoniformes > Salmonidae > Coregonus > Coregonus lavaretus. The sequence continues at coordinate 1,477 of NW_028159414.1, forward strand.
AGAAGAGAGAGAGAGAGAGAGAAGAGAGGGAGAAGAGAGAGAAGAGAGAGAAGAGAGAGAAGAGAGAGAGAAGAGAGGGAGAAGAGAGAGAGAAGAGAGGGAGAAGAGAGAGAAGAGAGAGAGAGTAGAGGGAGAAGAGAGAAGAGAGAGAGAAGAGAGGTAGAAGAGAGGTAGAAGAGAGAGAGAAGAGAGAAAGGAAGAGAATGAGATGGAGAGAGAGACAGACAGACAGACAGACAGACAGACAGACAGACAGACAGGCAGACAGGCAGACAGGCAAGCATGCAGACAGACAGACATTCATGCAGACAGACAGACAGACAGGCAGACAGACAGACAGACAGACAGACAGGCAGACAGACAGGCAGACAGACAGACAGGCAGACAGACGTTGAGAGAAAGTAGTAAATGAGAAAAAGAAGAGAAGTGCTTGAAGTCCTCTGTCTGAAGTGCTTTCCAGCAGACACTTTTATCCAGAGTGACATATAATAAGTGCATTTGATTAAGAAAGTGTCCACTGAGTGTAGACTAGGGACCTGACGTCTGAGGCACCCCAACTCACTGGCCACTACCCCCTGACAACACACCACAACACAGCCCAAAGACTTCCGTCAGAGATCGACATCATCTCTGTCTGAAACATAAAACAAAGGGAGCAGCAAGAACATTGTTTACTATGATAACAACATCCTTATTGGTTTTTCCTCTCCACTCCCCTCAATATGGTCTGATGATAGCCCTAAACACCTGGCTTCCCGATTCATCTCATCACTAAACTCTGTGTAATTAAAATCAGCCGGTGGCTAAATGCACAATCTTGATCTATCGATGCGAACCGGGCGGGGATGATGGACGCAAACGGAGCGGATATAAAAATATTTCCATCATTGTAAATGGATCAGACACACACACACAGACACACTTCCTGTAAGCCTGACCAACCACATTGCACCAAAATTACATCGCAAACACTCAATCACCACATTTCCTTTTCCCAGTTTGTTTACATTTGATTAAACGTTCATGTTACCTCATCAAGTATTGTGAGGGGAAACTAAGACGCAGACATCTAGATGAGGCTTTGAGAGCGGCTGGGAGTCAACGCCTGTGGATATATCATATCGCATCCCCTGGCTTCCGTCAAAGTGTTAAAATCCTCCCAGAGCTTTAATAAAGTGATGCTTTCTAAGATAGAATGGAGGTTTGGCAGATAGAATGCCATCATGTTGCCAAGACAACACCCAACAATAACAGACAATAATACCTCCGTTATGAAATAGCCTGTCAAATATCTGGCTCAGCTAAATCAAATCTTGATGTTTTTCACCTTGTGGTGTTGGTACTTGTTCAATACATGTCTTTCCTTTGTGGTAGTATAAAAACATATATCCCTGGCTTTCTATCTATTTCTTACTGCGTCAAAGATCAATTAAATGTGTCTCTTTGTAAAAGTGTGTAAAATCCGTTGTGTCTCTCTGCTGTGAAAGGTCACATCTATCTGTCGTTCATTCTCTTCTTCTCTCAGCAATGTGTAATGTCAATGCATTCTCTCGCTTCCTCTCTCTCTCTCTGTTTTGGTCCAAGCTCTCTGTCCTTCATTCTCTCTCTCTCTCCCTCTCTCCCACCCTCCTGGCAATGCTCATTAGAATGCCATTCAGAAGAGGGTTTCCTGCTTTTCAAAGTCCTTCATTGGCTTCCTATTCCCAGTCGGCATGGCGATCCACCGCTCTGTCTCATTGGGCGTTCCTACTTCATCATTATTTCCTCATTGTCAATTAGCAGAGAACAAATCAGACAACTCTAGCCCTCTTTTCAACAAGACATTCATAAAAGACAGATTTAGTCGTCTTTTGTCCTTCTCTCTCACCTTTGATATCTTTGTTTCATTATGTATCAAACCAGACTTTACCACTCTTTCAACGGCCAGGTACTTCACCAAACAAATACTCAGCTCCCTAAAAGGCAAAAACATTTATGAAAATCAACTCCCATTGATGTCCCTGGGTCAACCACAATAGAATGAACCCTCTCCAGTCTCCCGCCACAAACACTTTAAAAGAAACATCCAACCATTAAAGCTATGGAAAGAGATAAAAACAGGACTTATCACTATAGCAACAACTCATCAAATGCACCGCAGGTACTCTTAAACTGTATACTCTAACTCTATTTACTACCTCAGCGGCCTTCGGCGAGGCTGTAATTCTGTGGCAAATGTCAGGGGGGTTGTGCAGGCACGTCATATTTTGTGATGAAAAACATTCTTATCTGGGAAAGAGCTAGTCTCAGCAGTATTCAAATCATTATTACTGTGACAACACTTGTTTATTAATCAAGCCCCCACTGCTGGCATGCGCAAACATACCTAAGATACGAATAAGAAATGTATGAATTATGAATCATGCCTCATCCTTCATTTATTGTTATGAGTTTCCCTCTTGTTTATTCACAAGCGTTGTTGTGATGTTTGGAGATGAGCCAGGCAGCATACAAATGAAGTGTTTATCTTAAGTAAACAAGGAGTCAGACAGTGGTACAGACAGACAGACAGACAGACAGACAGACAGACAGACAGACAAACAGATAGAGACACACAGATAGACAGACAGACAGAGATACAGACAGACAGACAGATACAGACAGACAGATAGAAAGAGAGGCAGGCAGTGAAGTGAGACAGGGAGACAGAGACAGACAGATAGAGATAGCCAATATGAAGGTAGAGAAGCAGACATCTTCCAAGATGGCGTAGCAGTGCGGTCGTGTACTCTGTGTCCGTGTAAATAGCCTCTTTTTTGTATTTTTTTTGTATTTTTCGTACATATTTCCCTATCACACTTTTCATCCTTCTACTAAATATACTTTCCTGCAACCCGCCTCACTCAATGTGGAACAGATTCTATTATTGGCTTACCTTTTATCTAGAATCTCCAGTTTAAACTAGCTAGCTAGCCAGCTAACTAGCTACTTGCTATTAGCCACCGTTAGCGGTTTTCACCCAGAACATCGGATTTTCTGCCGGAATAACTGAATCACTGGACATTAACACCGGATCGCAACTAGCTAGCCACAACCGAATGGATGTTGCTGTTGGCTAATCACCACTGCCCCGGAAGCAAGCACCAGTTAGCCTTGAGCTAGCCTCGAGCCAGGCCCATATCCCGGCTATCTACCTCTCTGTCTACCGGACGGGAGTAGCCAGCTAACTAGCTACTTGCTATTAGCCACCGTTAGCGGTTTTTCACCATTGTCCGTGGCCTGCACTACCTACCAGCCAGCTCTAGCCTGGACTATTATCGCCCAGTCTGCACTGTCTGCACAGCGCGTTATCGACCCAGATTTTCTGCCGGAATCACTGAATCACTGGACCTTTAACACCGGATCATCGCAACTAGCTAGCTGCAACCAAATGGATGTTGTTGTTGGCTAATCAGCCTTGAGCTAGCCTCAAGTCAGGCCCATCTCCCAGCTATCTACCTCTCTGTCAACCGGACGGGACCTCCTGTTGGCTAATCAGCCTTGAGCTAGCCTCGAGTCAGGCCCATCTCCCGGCTATCTACCTCTCTGTCAACCGGACGGGACCTCCTAGAGTCAACACGGAGCCCCGCCGATCCATCACGACTGGTCTGCCGACGTAATCGCCTGTGGTTTCAACAGGCTTCCCGTTGCAACGACCACGATGATCCATCTGCTAGCCCCGGCCCGCTAGCACACGCAAACAACAGCCGTGCTTCCTGCTCGCTGTAGCACCAATTCGAACTGCTCTCGGACTCACATATTGCTGTTCACTGGACCTTATGATCACTCAGCTGTACAGCTGATGCCTGCTGGACTGTTCCTTTACACGGTACCCTGTCCTGTTTATCTGTTTAGCCTCAGCCCAAACTTTCATCGCCATTACCAGTTGTTGTCTTAGCTCTCTCGAATAACACCTGTGATTGCTTTATGCCTCTCTCCCATGTCAATATGCCTTGCCTATTGCTGTTCCAGTTAGTTCATATTATACAATTTCACTGTAGAGCCCCAAGTCCCTCTCAAAATGCCTCAAATAGCTCCTTTGTTTCACCCCCCATACACGCGGAGACCGGCTCAATCGGTGCCTCCAGTGATGCTATCTCTTTCATTGTTACCCAACGCTTAGGTTTACCTCCACTGTACTAATATCCTTCCATATCCTTGTCTTTACATAACCCTGAATCTATTCTACAACGCCCGGAAATCTGCCCCCTTTATTCTCTCTACCCAACGCACTAGAAGACCAGTTCTTAAAGCCTTTAGCCGTATCCTTATTCTATTCCTCCTCTGTTCCTCTGGTGATGTAGAGGTTAACCCTGGCCCTGCAGCCCCCAGTATCACTCCTACTCCCCAGGAGCTATCATTTGTTGACTTCTGTAACAGTAAAAGCATTGTTTTTTTGCATGTTAACATCAGAAGCCTCCTCCCTAAGTGTTAGCACACACCGCCAACCCTGATGTTCTAGCAGTGTCTGAATCCTGGCTTAAGAAGGCTACCAAAAATTCAGAAATGTCCATCCCCAACTACAACATTTTCCGTCTAGATAGAACTGCCAAAGGGGGTGAAGTTGCAATCTACTATAGAGATAGCCTGCAGAGCTCTATCATACTATCCAGGTCTGGGCCCAAACAGTTTGAGCTCCTACTTCTAAAAAGCCACCTTTCCAGAAATAAGTCTCTCACTGTTGCCGCTTGCTACAGACCCCCCTCAGCCCCCAGCTGTGCCCTGGACACCATATGTGAATTGATTGCCCCCCATCTATCCTTAGAGTTCGTACTGCTTGGTGACCTAAACTGGGATATGCTTAACACCCCGGCCATCCTACAATCCAAACTAGATGCCCTCAATCTCACACAAATTATCAAGGAACCTACCAGGTACAACCCTAAATCCGTAAACATGGGCACCCTTATAGATATCATCCTGACTAACTTACCCTCTAAATACACCTCCGCTGTCTTCAACCAGGATCTCAGCGATCACTGCCTTATTGCCTGCGTCCGTAATGGGTCCACGGTCAAACGACCACCCCTCATCACTGTCAAACGGTCCCTAAAACACTTTAGCGAGCAGGCCTTCCTAATTGACCTGGCCCAGGTATCCTGGATGGATATCGATCTCATTCCGTCAGTAGAGAATGCCTGGTTGTTCTTTAAAAGTGCTTTCCTTTCAATCTTAAATAAGCATGCCCCATTCAAAAAATTCAGAACTAAGAACAGATATAGCCCCTGGTTCTCCTCAGACTTGACTGCCCTTGACCAGCACAAAAACATTAGCATCGAATAGCCCCCGCGATATGCAACTTTTCAGGGAAGTTAGGAACCAATATACACAAGCAGTATACGAATATACGGATATACGAATATATCTGAAGCTGGAGACTCTTATCTCCCTCACTAACTTTAAGCATCAGTTGTCAGAGCAACTTACCGATCACTGCACATGTACACAGCCCATCTGAAATTAGCCCACATTTGCACCCCAGTATCTCTATTTGCACATCATCTCTTGCACATCTATCATTCCAGTGTTAATACTAATTGTAATTATTTTGCACTATGACCTATTTATTGCCTTACCTCCATAACTTGCTACATTTGCACACACTGTATATATATATATATATATTTTCTGTTGTATTTTTGACTTTATGTTTTGTTTTACCCCATATGTAACTCTGTGTTGTTGTTTTAATCACACTGCTTTGCTTTATCTTGGCCAGGTCGCAGTTGTAAATGAGAACTTGTTCTCAACTGGTTTACCTGGTTAAATAAAGGTTAAATATATATATATATCTTTTTAAACAGACAGTCAGTGAGTGAGACAGGGGGTCAGAAGACAAGTTAAAAGACAGACAGTGAGACATATTAAGATGCATAAAGAGGACAGACAGCTAAACACATTAATAACACACACACACACTCCAATTCTCTGACTCACCTGTGATGTGATAGCTGACTTGGCGGTTCACTGCAGAGCTGTCGTTGTCTCTAGTGTTGAGCACCGCCACCACCTCACCAGGGGGGTCGCTCTCGCGCACTGAGCCCCAGTACCTCTCATCCAGGAAGCTGGGTGGGTTGTCGTTGATGTCAGACACGACCACGGTCACCGTGGAGGTGGAGGAGAGGGCCAGGGTCTCCCCCAGGTCTGAGGCCACCACCAGGAAGGCGTAGGACGGATACATCTCGTGGTCCAACTCCTTGAGAGTAGAGATCCAGCCCGTGTTGCTGTCAATGGTGAAGGTCTCTGTGGATTGGTCCGGCTCATCTTCGGATTGCGCCAACGTGCCTAGGCTGTATGTAACCTGTCCGTTAGCTCCAGAGTCTGGGTCCAGAGCCTGAACCTGGATGATCATGGTGCCGATAGGCATCCCTTCCATCACTGTCGCCTCATAGGAGTTGGATTCAAATGCTGGCTTGTTGTCGTTCAGATCCAGGACTTTGACTTCTACGTCGACGCTGGTCACAGAGTCCAGCTTGGCCTGCTGAACAGTGGCCATGACCTTGAAGTGGAAGGCGGTGATGACCTCGTGGTCCAGGGGCTTGTCCAGCTTGATGACCCCAGTGTCCCTGTCCACCACCAGGACTCCATCCTGGTTGTTCTCCCCAGTCTCTCCGTTGACCAGAGCAAAGGTGACTGGCAGCGAGCCGTAGCCTGGTGGGGTGATGAGGCGGATGGACCCTAGGGCAGCTCCTATAGGGGTGTCCTCTGGGACTGTAAAGGAGAACTGGGGTTGGGTGAAGGAGGGAATGAGGGCGTCAGGTGCCAAGACGTGGATGTAGACTGATACTAAAGAGTGCTTAACAGGGATGCCTCCATCTACTGCTTTGACAAAGAAAGACAGGACTGAGTTGCGCAGGTGGCTGAAACTCCCCTTGGTGACCATCCAGCCGTTGTCAGGGTCGATCTCTAACATATCCACCACGGGTGCGTGCGCCTCGCTGTAGAGCGAGTATGTCACCTTAGAGTTAGCACCGTCATCAGGATCATACGCCTGGATCTGGGTCACCAGGAAGCCCTTGCCCACCTCGGATTTGACGGAAGCACGATATTCCATAGCTCTGAAGCGAGGGACGTTGTCGTTGTCATCCAGCAGGGAGACCCGGACGGTGCAGTAGGAGGCCCTTCCACCCCCGTCCTGGGCTGCCACTGTGAGGACAATGTCCTTGTTGGCAGGGTCCTCTCTGTCCAGCTTCTCCAGGGTGGTGATCTGACCGTTGGCGTCCACACTGAACTGGTCCTTGCCCACGTCGTTGACGAATGAGTAGGTAATCTGGCCAAACACTCCTGGGTCAGCATCGGTCGCCCTCACCTGGTAATAATAGTTAAATTACTTTATTTTAGGTATTGCACATAGTAAACATGTCAAATAAAACATATTACAAATACCATTACAAATACAGTATCATGTGCATCAAAACTTCATTAAATAAAATACATATCATTATTTCAATTCATGTTCAGAAGCTGAATACTTTAAAATGAATGGCTCTTACCTGGATCACCTTGGTTCCTACCGCTGCATTCTCCCGTACCTCTGCATCATAGGCATTCAGTCCAAACACAGGGCTGTAGAGGTTGGCCCCCAGGACCCTGACGTGCACCTGGGCCGTGCTGGTGAACACCCCATCAGAGACGGATACATTCAGACTGTAGGCTGGCTCCATTCTCTGCTTCCTGTGACCAGACAGCGTGATGATACCCGTCTTACCATCCATCACAAAGTTCATCCTCTCGTTTCCTGACAGGATGCTGTACTCCAGTTTGTCATAGTCGGAGCTGTCAGCATCCGAAGCCTGGATGCAGGTCACAAAATGGCCCCTAGGGGCCAGCTCGCTGACATAGGCCTCGTAGAGAAGCTGGTTGAACACCGGAGGGTTGTCGTTCATGTCATTCACCACCACCGTGACCGACACTTCACTGCTCAGCGGTGGGAAGCCGTTATCAGTTGCCCTGACAATGAAGTCGTAGCGCTGTACCAGCTCGTGGTCGAGCATGCGGGCGGTCAGGATGAGGCCGCTGCTGCTGTCGATGTGGAAGTGGTCGGTGCTGTTGTAGGCATCTGTGGGGTAGAAGATCTGATACCGTACAATGTTGTTCTTCTCAGAATCTTTGTCGGTAGCCACCACTTGGAGCGCAGGAGTGCCGATCATGGCAGTCTCAGACAGAACTGCCTTATAGGACATTTTCTCAAACACCGGAGGGTTATCATTGACGTCATTAACTGTGACATCTACGTCCACCTCAGCACGGGCGCCAGTCAGGTAGTCTGTGGCTCTGACGGTCAGACGGAAGGATGGGGCGATCTCATAGTCCAGGGAGTTGATGACTCTGATGACTCCGGTGTCAAAGCCGATGTCGAACTGCAGAGAGGGGTCTCCCTCCACGATGGTGTAGATTATGTTCTGGCCCTCAGGGCTGGTGGCGTTGATTCCTAATATGGGCGTGTGTACAGGTACGTCCTCGTTCACCGACACTGCATAGAAGGACTTGTCAAAGACGGGCATGGCCTTGTTCACCACGGTGATGGGGAACTCTAAGGTGGAGGAAAGAGGAGGGTAACCTCCGTCCTTGGTGTAAACTACCATCTGGTACTCCTGGTTGGACAGGTCAGACTCAAAAGCCTTCTTCAGATGGAGGCCGCCCGTCAGCCTGTCAATCTCAAAGTGTCCGTGGTCGTCTTTGAGGTAGTAGGATACCTCTCCGTTGATGCCTTTGTCACGGTCCACGGCGGTGACTCGGAATATGGGCGCACCAGGTTCGGCCTCCACTTGGACAGCAGCGTAATACGGTAGTCCCACGAACACAGGAGCGTTGTCGTTAATGTCCTCTACCTGCACCCTGACCATCACCCTGGCAACACGCAGATGGTCGTGCTCCCTCCCAGCCTCCACCACCAGCTCATAGAACTCCTGCTCCTCACGGTCGAAGGGAACCCCAGTGGTCTGGATTACCCCAGAGGTGGGTCGGATCCGGAAGCGTATCCCAGGATTCAGTAGGGTGTACCTGAGGGGCTCGTTGAGGCGATTCCCCACTGCATTGACCACGGCCACTTTGGTGATGTTGCTATTGTTCTCCTGGATGGACGAGGAGTAGAGGCTGTGGATGAAGAAGAGGCCAGAGTCCAGTGTCTCACGGACCAGGACAGTGACTAGAGCAGTGCTGTAGAACTTCCCGTCTGACACTTTGACGTTGAAGCGGAAGCGTTCCTTAGAGAAGTTGTTGTTTTTGACGGTGATGATGCCGCTGGAGGGCTGGATGGCAAAGTGCTCCAGGTTGCCGTCTGTCAGTGAGTAGGTGAGCTCTGTTGGGACGTTTTGGTCTGGGTCCATAGCTGAGACCTGTAATGCCTCCACTCCGACATAAGTGGGCAGCAGAAGGACAGTTTCATAGGCGTCCTGGGTGAAGCGAGGTGGAGAGTCATTTGTGTCGATCACCTGGATGGTGACCTCGGTGGGGCTATCCGCCGTCAGCTGAGGCCTCCCACTGTCCCTCACATGAACATGAAAGTTAAAACTAGCAAACGTCTCGTGGTCCAGGTTGGCGATTGTCCTGATGGAGCCGGTGCCAGAATCCACTGTAAAGAACATCTTGGCTGTGTCCTCAACGATCTGATAGACCAGGAGAGCATTCTGGTTGCGGTCAGCATCAGTGGCCTTGATGACCAGAGGAGTGTTGTCTGGGTTCAGCACCACGCTGTTGATGGGCGCCGCCTCGCTGATACTACCCTGGTAGCGCAGCAGCTGGAACACAGGTGGGTTGTCGTTTTCATCCACCACCCGTATGAGCAGGGTGGCATTGGAGGTCATGCCAGCCATGTTGGTAGCCTGGACAATCAGGTTGTAAGATGCTGTGGTCTCGTAGTCCAAGGGTTTCTGAGTTGTGATCACACCACTATACTGGTTGATCCTGAAGGTGCGTTCGTTGTTGCCATGTCGAATGTCGTAGGTCAGCGTGGATTGGCTCATGGCGCTCACTGTGGTGACAGAGGTTCCCACGGCAACGTTCTCTGTGATCTCGGCCTGGTACTCAGTCTGGGGGAACTTGGGTCCGGCGTTGTCGGAGAGCGTGACGGCGATGCGAACCACAGAGGTGGCAGAGAGAGGCGGGGAGCCGTTGTCGGTGACTCTGACGGTAATGACGTAATAGCCGATGGTAGAGAGGTCGAGCTCGCGGGCCACAGAGATGATCCCCAGAACCGGCTCAATCCGGAACGTGTTCCCTGTGTTGCCTAAAGGAAAACAGACATAAGAACGAATATTCAGTGATAAAAACTAGTGCATCTAAATCTATATAAACTGTTTGTATATTGTAATCTATTATCGATATACTGTCTATATCTGGGGTCTACAACAGGTAGCTCGAAGCTCACCTATGAGTAACTTGCCAAACAATTCTGAAAGTAGATTACATTTTCACGTTTTCCCACCTCAAACTGTCATAAACAAATCTCACAAGTATCAGACACCGCAAGCGCCCAGCTACTATCTAATCAATGCAATATTGTCATTATCCCAACCCTGGTTAGCAACCATTGGCTTAAAAAGCCAAACCTAACAAAATATCTCCAGCAATATTATCCTTGTCTGTCTGTGTGGTGCGCGCGTATGTCTATCACTCCTCACTCCGTGTGTAGCCAGTTGATGTGATAACCGTCTTGTAGGTTGACAGAAATAGGCCTACTTTCCCCAAAACCTTCTAAATTAAATGTTAACTGCAAAGTAGGCTTACCTGGCAGAAGTATCTAATGAGGAAGTATATAATTTGTATCTATTATTTGTTATTTGCTAACTTTGCCATGAAATGAGCAGTAGCGGTACAGAACCATCGCTAGACCGGCACATTAGACGGCACATTCCTCACAGTAGACGACAATTATAGGGCCAGATGCGCAACTAAATTACACTCCAAAATAAATGTGTTCGTTTTCTTCCAGACCTAAATAAAATTGTCTTCTGATGTGATATAAGCATGACGTGGACTCAGAACATTCAATTTGATTGTTTCTCTATGAACAATTGTAATTTTGAGAGTAAAACATTTATAAATCTATAACCAGGAAAAATACAATTGAGAAAAAACAATTTAGGAAGAATCTAACAGAATTCTGGAAAAAAATAGCAGATTTTATAGGGCCCCCTTAGAGTTGTTTATTAACCATTATTTTACCAGGTCTATTGACAGAACACATAGTGCACTACTTTCTCTCTAAGGACCTGGGGAAGAGTTGCATGGGAGAGGAGAAGAGAAGAATGTGCCTATTTGAAAGCTAGAAAATAAAAAATTCGCTCGCACCATGTGTCATTTTTTCTAAGTAGCTCTCATGCTAGAAAAGGTTGGAGACCCATGGAGACACACCTTATTATTTTGATAGTTCTAAAACTCTTAATATAAACTGGGTGGACAGAGCACTGGAAGCTGATTGGCTACCATATCAGACGGTATACCACGGGTATGACAAAACATTTATTTTTAATGCTCTAATTACTTTGGTAACCAGTTTATAATAGCAATAAGGCTCCTCAGAGGTTTGTGATATACAGTGTATTCGGAAAGTATTCAGACCCCTTGACTTTTTCCACATTTTCTTACGTTACAGCCTTGTTCTAAAATTGATTAAATTGTTGCTTTTTCTCATCAATCTACACACAGTACCCCATAATGACAAAGCAAAAACAGGTTTTTAGAAATGTTTGCAAATTTATAAAAAAAACAACAACAACTGAAATATCACATTTACATAAGTATTCAGATCCTTTGGCAGTGGTTACAGCCTCAAGTCTTCTTGGGTATGACGCTACAAGCTTGGCACACCTGTATTTGGGGAGTTTTTCCCATTCTTCTCTGCAGATCCTCTCAAGCTCTGTCAGGTTGGATGGGGAGCGTTGATGCACAGCTATTTTCAGGTCTCTCTAGAAATGTTAGATCGGGTTCAAGTCCGGGCTCCGGCTGGGCCACTCAAGGACATTCAGAGACTTGTCCCGAATCCACCATTGCCTCAGTCTGAGGTCCTGAGCGCTCTGGAGCAGGTTTTCATCAAGGATATCTCTGTACTTTGCTACGTTCATCTTTCCCTCGATCCTGACTAGTCTCCCAGTCCCTGCTGCTGAAAAACATCCCCACAGCATGATGCTGCCACCAGACGTGACACTTGGCATTCAGGCCAAAGAGTTCAATCTTGGTTTCATCAGACAAGATAATTTTATTTCTCATGGTCTGATAGTTCTTTAGGTGCCTTTTGGCAAACTCCAAGTGGGCTGTCATGTGCCTTTTACTGAGGAGTGGCTTCCATCTGGCCACTCTACCATAAAGGCCTGATTGGTGGAGTGCTGCAGAGATGGTTGTCCTTCTGGAAGGTTCTCCCATATTCACAGAGGAACTTTGGATTCCTTCGACCTCATGGCTTGGTTTTTGCTCTGACATGCACTGTCAACTGTGGGACCTTATATAGACAGGTATGTGCCTTTCCAAATCATGTCCAATCAATTGAATTTACCACAGTTAGACTTCAATCAAGTTGTAGAAACATCTCAAGGATGATCAAGCAGGATGTACCTGAGCTCAATTTTGAGTCTCATAGCAAAGGGTCTGAATAGTTATGTAAATAAGGTATTTCAGTTTTTTATTCTTAATAGATTTGCAAACATTTCTAAAAACCTGTTTTAGCTTTGTCATTATGGGGTATTGTGTGTAGATTGATGAGGGAAAAACATTATTTTATCCATTTTAGAATAAGGCTGTAACATAACAAAATGTGGAAAAAGGGAAGGGGTTTGAATACTTTCCGAAGGCACTGTATGTACAATATACCACGGCTAAGGGCTGTGTCCAGGCACGCCGCGTTGTTTGGTGCTAAGAACAGCCTTTAGCCGTGGTATATTGGCCATATACCACACCTCCTCGGGCCATATTGTTTAAATACAATGCCATTTCTATAGTTGCTCACCTGATTCCATGGCATAGAGGAGTTCTGCGTTCTCGCCTTTGTCTTTGTCCAGGGCAGTCACCTGGAGCACAGCAGACCCCACTGCTGCAGACTCATAGACCGAACCTTCGTACAGAGCACTGGTGAACACTGGGACATGGTCATTAACATCCTCCACATCCACCAACACTCGGGCCAGGTTCCTCCTGTATGGAAACTCCTGGTCTTTTACCTAAGGGAGAAAAATTATTCTAATCGTTGGTCTACTAATGCAGGTGTATAGTATTATCTGACACAATAACACTTCTCATTATATAACCGGCATGAGGCAAAATGAACACTTGCCTATTACAAAATAACGTTCTATGTTACGGCAATGAATCAATAGGACACACATTACTTCGAGTTTCCCTTTAAAACATTTACTGGAGCTTTAACTTCCCCATGAAATGAAAAGGGAGTGTCACAGCAAAACGTTAAGGGTCTTTTGGGATGGAGTGCAGATAATGGGCTAATGAGATGGATATTTATGCGAGACTCTCCACAACAAGACAAAGCCTGTCTCGCGAGGCGCCACACAGGGTGAGTATTAATACAACCAGCATTAGCATCAGAATTAGCGCTAGCTGCTGCTGCCGGTATTACGAAACGCTGGCTAGTCCAACACTCTTAACACAACCCAATGGGCCTATGAGTGGCATAATAGCCCTAGACTGAAGGGTATTATGGTACTGAGGAAGTGTTAGGAGGAAGATCACTGGGTCCATTGGAGACAATAGAGCTGTTCTGTGTCTGTTCTGTCTGTGTTTACGTACGCCTGAGGCTCAGGATAATAGGAGCATCATTGTGGCTCGGTCTTTCTATTAATCAAAGCAGCTACGCACAATACCCAAAACTGTTACATGTGCTATCTTGGACTCTGTAGTGGTTATGTATAGTCAATACTCTGTTTGGGGAAAGTTATCTTGGATTCTGTAGTGGTTATGCGTAGTCAATACTCTGTTTGGGATCGTTATCTTGGATTCTGTAGTGGTTATGTGTAGTCAATACTCTGTTTGGGGATCGTTATCTTGGATTCTGTAGTGGTTATGCGTAGTCAATACTCTGTTTGGGGATCGTTATCTTGGATTCTGTAGTGGTTATGCGTAGTCAATTTATATTTATATTGTTAGACCTCATCTCTTTAGTGCAGGAAGATGTTATAATTATGAGATACTGATCATATTGTAGCCTATACAGATGCACAAACATACCTGGTTCCAGCACAGCAGGCACTGTCATGGGCAAACCGAATGCCAGATATTAAAGATACTATCTACCTGTGGATTCTACCAAATTAAATCAGAGCCCCTGCCTCAAACTGAAACATTTTCCCTCATAAAAAATGTCAGGCAGAAGTTCCTACCTCACTTCAAAATGATAATTACATTTCCCGATTTGACATTAAAACAATACGACTACAGTGGTAGGATGAACAGTCGTTACCTATTTTTGCTATCCACTGAACCAGAGGAAATGAAGTAAAACAGAGTGAATGAGGATGATTCATTTCAGAACTACACACACACACACACACAAACACAGTTTGACTCCACACACACACACACACACACACACACACACACACACACACACACACACACACACACACACACAGTCAGACTCCACACACACACACACTCAGACTCAGACTCCCACAAACACACACACACACACACACACAGTCAGACTTCACACACACACACACACACACACACACACACACACACACACACACACACACACACACACACACATACACACTCAGACTCCACACACACACACAGTTTCTAAAACGGTCTCATTCCCCTGACGAGGGTGAGACGTTGGTTCATTGCTCTCAGTAATTAGTGTAGTTGCTGAATGATGAGCTCAGGTAAATGAGAACACAGACAGGAGTAGTCTGCCTCTGGCAGGAGAGCTGAGTTACATTAGAATATTAAGCTGCATCTCTACTGTCTTTTCTCCCCTCTCCTCTCCTCTCCTCTCCTCTCCTCTCCTCTCCTCTCCTCTCCTCTCCTCTCCTCTCCTCTCCTCTCCTCTCCTCTCCTCTCCTCTCCTCTCCTCATCTCTCCTCTCCTCATCTCTCCTCTACTCCTCTGACAGCTTCAACACATCCATGACCAACGGAGGGCTTTTTCATGCAGAATCTTAAGAGAATCTGACCAAATAATGCAAATGTCATACTCCCTTACAATGAGATTCAAGGTAACCTAATCTTATTTGATAGAATCCATTGCCACCCCTACAGTAACGGTCTCACTCTCTCACCATGACAGTGAGGATGTGCTGTGCTTTAGCCTCATGGTCCAGTCTCTCTGTAGTATACACCGTGCCAGTGTTGGGGTCAATACGGAACAGACGCAGGCTGGAGGGGTCGATGGAGCTGTGGAGGGAGTAGGTGAGGCGGTGGCGCTCGTCACGGTCCGACGCTAACACCTGGACCACCTCCGTCTCCGGGTGCGTGTCCTCAGAGATGGTGATGTCATAGGTGGGCTGGGAGAAGACGGGCGCGTTGTCGTTGTTGTCCAACACTGTGATGTGGACCTGGAGAGGAGAAGGAGAGAGGGTGGTTGTGGGTAGGGTTAGGCCAATATGTCGTAGTACTACAACACACAAACATTTTTGTCTTCAGTCTTCAGTGGGAGTGAAGGGTAGGCCATAACATATACAGTCGGTCAGATACTATATTCAGTTCCGTGTCATACAGTGCATATTTGCAAGTCTGTCACAACTATTATGTGAATAAGACGTTTTTGCAGTTAATGTATTTATATACAACAGTCGAGACATATGTTAGCTGACGTGCTTGTTGCGTGTCATGTACTGTTTTGACGGTTGATGACTCATGGAAACCGCCGCCGATAACAAAGGCGGTTGTGTTGCGTAAGAAGGGAGTAAGGTATATAGGAAGGCCGACAGCAGGGAAGACTAAATATAAGACAGGAGCAACAGCTGTCTTCCTGCCGGTGAACAGTGGAGATTTCCCCCATTGGGCGTCACGCTGAGCCTCCATCTGTGATGTTGAAGAAGGGAACTCAGCACAGCCTCTTGTGACTGGCACTACTGTCAGCACGTCTTACAGGTGTGTGTGTGGGCCGGGGGAATAAGTGTGTATGTGTGTGTTTCAGGGTTCGTACAGACAGTGGCAAGTCAAATTCAAGGACTTTCAAGTATTTTTTCAAGCACTAATATTGCTTTTCAAGGACCATCAATTTGTAATAGTTCCTGTTATGCAATTGTTTCTATTCGCCAACAGATAGCAGTATACCGCCACAACCTCATGAAAAAACCCAACTAACTTAATATTCATCACTACCTTACAAGTTCTACTCAATAATACGTGTTTCACTACTTCTTTACTACATACATGAGTGGTAAGTCAGGACTGATGATGTTGACTGATTTCCTTATATGAACTATAACTCAGTAAAACCTTTGAAATTGTTGCATGTTGCGTTTATATTTTTGTTCAGTGTACATAATATTAAATTGTCTTTATATTTAAATTGTCTTTATACCGTATTTTACTACATTTTGTGTCCCACAGGCTGTCCCAACACATAATGACATGATAGTGTATTCTGACAGAGTAAAAGGCCTTTAGTTGACTCTAAAATGTTGTATTCTATACCCATTTGAAGAGAAACAAGTTATTAATGTGTTTGATAAGATTAAAGACTCTCTCAGGGGACCCTTTTTACATTTTAGGGGACCCCACATGGGTCCCGGACCCCAAGTTTGGGAACCACTCTACTACCAACCTCTCTCCCTGCTTGCTTCAATGCTTCCTCTCTCTGTGTATCTCCTTTGCCTCCTTCATTGCAGCCTGACTCACCACTGTCTCAAATCAAATTGTATTTGTCACATGCGCCGAATACAACAGGTGTAGACCTTACCGTGAAATGCTTACTTACAAGTCATTAACCAACAATGGAGTTTTAAGAAAAATAAGAGTTAAGACAAATATTTACTAAATAAACTGAAGTAAAAAATATAAGAGCAACAATAAAATAACAATAACGAGGCTATATACAGGGGCTGCCGGCACCGAGTCAATGTGCGGGGGTACAGGTTTGTCGAGGTAATTGAGGTAATATGCACATGTAGGTAGGGGTAAAGTGACTATGCATAGATAATAAACAGCGAGTAGCAGCAGCTGTGATGAGGTGATTTGAAGGAGTCAGGCGCAGGAGGGTAAATCACAGAATAACAGGATTTATTCTGAACCACAGAGTTACGCAGTAATGCGTCAAAACACTCCAGGCCCACTGGAAAATACACGGCACACAGGGAATATTCCCGGAGATACAAAATACACGGAGCTCCACTGAGCTTCTCTCTCCTCCACAATAAACAATCACACACAAAGACAAGGGGGCAGAGGGAACAGGAACTGATGAGGAGATATGAACCAGGTGTGTGTAATAAACAAGAAAAAACAAATGGAATTATGAGATGAGGAGCGGCAGAAGGCCGGTGACGACGAACAGCGAAGCTTGCACGAACAAGGAGAGGAGGCAGCTTCGGAGGAAGTCGTGACAGCAGCGTAAAAATGCAAATAGTCCAGGTAGCCATTTGATTAACTGTTCAGCAGTCTTATGGCTTGGGGGTAGAAGCTGTTAAGAAGCCTTTTGGACATAGACTTGGTGCTTCGGTACCGCTTGCCGTGCGGTAGCAGAGAGAACAGTCTATGACTAGGGTGGCTGGAGTCTTTGTCCATTTTTAGGGCCTTCCTCTGGTATAGAGGTCCTGGATGGCAGGAAGCTTGGCCCCAGTGATGTACTGAGCCGTACGCACTATCCTCTGTAGCGCCTTGCGGTCGGAGGCCGAGCAGTTGCCATACCAGGCGGTGATGCAACCAGTCAGGATTCTCTTGATGTTGCAGCTGTCTCACTACTCTCGATAAAGAAAAGGTATTTTGTTATGGTAACTTATAGTAGCCCATCTTTTGATTATAGCTAGCTTAATTTCAGTCAACTGCTCCTGCTGAGGTCAGGCTCCGTTCAACGTTAGCTTCTAACTTCATCCTTCTAGCCAGCTAGTTATAGCTAGCTACCTGGCTAATAGCCAGAACCCTTGAGTTACCTAGCTAGCTAGACATCTGATTGAAATATCTGCGATTATTTACCAGTTGTACATTCTCCAAGAGTCGGGGAGGTGTATTGAACACCCATTGGGATTTAGTCAGCACATCTTGCAGGGGTGTGTAGGGACTGTATGTGTGTGTGTGTGTGTGTGTGTGTGTGTGTGTGTGTGTGTGTGTGTGTGTGTGTGTGTGTGTTGGTAGGCAGGGAAGGGGAGTTGTTTAACGGTGATATGTGTGTGTTGGAATGAATAGCAAGGGGATTTGGACATCGTGAACAGGTACCATCACGCAGGGTGTGACATGGCCTAATGGACCAACTGAGACAGAAACAGTTACTCAGTCTGAATAGAGAGTAGAGTAGGTGAGAGGGGATGTTTTTGGCTTCCTGTGCCCTAGCTAGCTATTAGACATCTGTACTTAATGAGGATACCCACTGGGCACACACTGGTTGAATCAACGCTGTTATTTCAATGAAATGACGTTGAACCAACGAGGAATAGATGTTGAATTGACATCTGTGTGCAGTGGGTTGGCTCTCCCTTTCAGGGCACACAGCAGTAAAGCTCATTTGCATTTCCCTCCAGCTATCATTCTGAACGAGGAGAGGGAGAGGGAGAGGGAGAGAGAGAGTGATGAAAGAGGGAGGGAGGGGGAGGGGGGAAATTGAAAAATGTAATGTGAGTGAATGTAAGAATGTGTTCTACAGCATTATCAGTATCAGCATACTATCATTTTCACCAGGGAACCAGTTTCCCTGTCACCTTGTCTCAGATAGCTTTACAGAAACTTTGCCATGCACTGTAGGAACATGACAGACAGATGGATATGACAAAATGACAAAATACATATGAATATAAATGATATGTATGCATTTGTCCTTTTCACACAACTAATGTCTGGGTATTGAAAAGCACTGGCCCTGAAAATGACAATGGAGGGAACAGGTAGAGTGACATATGCATGAAACGGACTGTCACAGGGAGATTATAAGGTGTCGTGCAAAAGCACATTCCGTATGTCAGCGCAATCCCTTCCACGCTATAAAAATGCTAATCCCTTCTACTGTGTGTTTGTGTGTGTGTGTGTGTGTCCTGTTCCACCACAGTCACCTTCTGCATTTAACAAACAATGAACACACATTGTACATGACATGACCTCTAAAAGAGGAAAGGGAAATAAGATGTAACGGTATATTTCTTATCAATTTAAATTGTGATATTTCTCTGTCATCATACTGTATATCATCCAACCCACTTTACAACATGACAGTCCTAACTCAAACAGAGACTGATAAAGAATCTTCACACTAGCTCAGTTTACACACTAACAATCTTGTTCCTTTTTGTTTGGAACATTCAACCACAGCCTGAACAGTGCAAAGGAACAGGACAGGACAGGACAGGACAGGACAGGACAGGACAGGGGACGCTATTGTCCACTGTACACACCACGTCCTTGACCAGAGGAATTAGATGCGGGGGAGGAGAGAGACGATTGCACCGTTAGTTATCACCGCTAGCTGTGTTCCGATCAATCTGATAGGTCCTTGACACGCCGTACGCCATCATTCATGTGACAATGTGACGGGCGCCATCCATCACACCATCTAAAGACGTTTTTCAAAATGGCTGATGGAAGAGTAAAAAAATAAATGTCCTTGGGCATGGGAGTGTAGCGTCTGTCCATGAAGGCAAGGTCTGTGTATGTGGTTTCAAATGTAACTATTAGAAGCATGTATGTGGTTTATCATGTACTTTATGAGGGTGTGTGTGAGGGTGTGTGTGAGGGTGCATTTATGCGTGTTCAGATGTACAGGTGGTAGCAAGCTACAGAACACAATACTAACAGTCCCACATTAACTTTAACTTACGCACGCCAAAATCAACATGTACAGGTAGTAGATTTGGCTCTTTCTGAGAAGAAATAGTGATATGATATGTTGCGTCCCCAGCTGCAGTACCTGTGTGGCTGCAGAGTTGGTCCCGTCCGTCACCTCCACAGTCATGTTGTAGAAGGAGCGCTGCTCAGCGTCCAGAGGCTTAGCGATGATGATGGTGCCGACGCCCTTCTCTATGTCAAACAGGCTGTCAGTGTTACCGTCTGGCCAGGAGGGGGGGATAGAGAGCAGAGGGGGTTAGAGACAGGGGGGGCTGGTTTACGTGTTTGGGTCTGTGATAGTGAAAAACAGGGAAACATACTGAATTGTGGGTGTGACAGTGTTGTGGGGAGTGTATGATCTGAACGATTCCTGGCTCTCTGCCAGGGAATACATAAATAAACACAAACACACACAAATACAACATTACACACAAAAGTGCACACACATAAACTAATAGGGAGTGGGCATGCACAATCACTCGGATCACAAATACAAGTGTGTGTGTGTGTGTGTGTGTGTGTGTGTGTGTGTGTGTGTGTGTGTGTGTGTGCGTGTGTGTGTGTGTGTGTGTGTGTGTGTGTGTGTGTGTGTGTGTGTGTGTGTGTATGTCTTCCAAACCATCTGTGAGTAATTACTAGGTTTAGACAGACCCAACGAGACTGTGACTAACTGAAGTCTTTCCTCCTCTTCCTGCAAATAACAATTAAGAGACAGAGACCCAGTAAACAAGAGAGCCCTCAAAGACTGAATTAACAGAGCCCTGAAAGACTGAATTAACAGCGCCCTCAAAGACTGAATTAACAGAGCCCATGTCAATGGAGCTCCAGCCGTGAACGGGCCCGAGTCTGAAATGAGCCCACTAAGACTGGCTGTAATTAAACCACAGCCTCATCTCTGGTACCTAATTGATTTAAATGGACATTTTGGCCTCACGCTGATCCCAACTCACAGCTCTGAGTGTGTGAAGGTCATTTGGTGGTGTGGTGTAAGGGTCCGGAGAATGTGTGTGTGTGTGTGTGTGTGTGTGTGTGTGTGTGTGTGTGTGTGTGTGTGTGTGTGTGTGTGTGTGTGTGTGTGTGTGTGTGTGTGTGTGTGTGTGTGAGGGTAAGAGAATGTGAGAATGTGTCTGCTTGTCTGCATGCCTGTGTGTATACTATATGAATGAGTATGTGTGTATGAATGAGATAATGTGTGTGTGTGTGTGTGTGTGTGTGTGTGTGTGTGTGTGTGTGTGGTACTCATGGTGCAGACTCAAAGGGATTCCTCCCCGGCGTCTCTGTCTAATAAAGCCATGACCTCAGCCCAGCACTAGCTAAGGCTATCACACTCCACCACTCAACCATGGGTGGGTGGGTGTGTGTGTGTGTGTCCTATTTGTGCTTGGGTTAGGATAAACACTTCCAGTTCTCTATCATCTGTCTCTTAAATCATTATAACTCCAGTGATGTGGTCCTAATAACTTTCCTCAAAGGTTGTGAGTGGAAGGAAGACACTGTCTTTCCCTTCACTCCTGCTAACAGGATTCTAGTGCTTTTACAGTTCAGTATGCTGATTAGAATCATATCTGTATCAGATTCATTTACACTCATTAGAGGAGTGAAATATACATGACACTAAAGGAAAGTGTACAGTATTATGAAAAATAAGCCATTTAAGAATATTAAAATCCAACCATGGAAGCTTCAGAAGGCTGTCTGTCGGTCTGTCTGGATCCATCCTATATGACCCAACCAACCAAACGCTCAATTTCTGGGAAGGAGGCAGTGAGGTTTGGCACGGCGGTAACCCGGGCAGCCGGAAAAAGAACAGTTCCCTTCCACCAAATTATAGAGGGGAAACCGAACCCTCCTCGACATGGCTGTTATTAAACCCTCTGTTGAACGCTAAAATTGCTTCACTCAGTCTCTCCATGCAGATTAGGAAGAGAAGCCGCTCCAGTGCTTAAAAACACTCTGGTGGCCA
This sequence comes from Coregonus lavaretus, assembly GCF_964263955.1. Taxonomy (NCBI): domain Eukaryota; kingdom Metazoa; phylum Chordata; class Actinopteri; order Salmoniformes; family Salmonidae; genus Coregonus; species Coregonus lavaretus. The sequence goes on from NW_028159414.1 coordinate 23,386, forward strand.
TATCTATTTTCCTGTCAACGAAGGAGGAGGGGAGGAAGTTAGCGTTTGGCGTAAACAGATGAAACAAAGCAAATTAACAAAAGAAGAGAGACACGAGAACAAGCGTCATGCTGTTCATGAGTACGTCACGCTGTCCATGAGTACGTCACGCTGTTCATGAGTATGTCACGCTGTTCATGAGTACGTCACGCTGTTCATGAGTACGTCACGCTGTTCATGAGTACGTCACGCTGTTCATGAGTATGTCACGCTGTTCATGAGTACGTCACGCTGTCCATGAGTATGTCACGCTGTTCATGAGTATGTCACGCTGTTCATGAGTACGTCACGCTGTTCATGAGTATGTCACGCTGTTCATGAGTATGTCACGCTGTTCATGAGTATGTCACGCTGTTCATGAGTACGTCACGCTGTTCATGAGTACGTCACGCTGTTCATGAGTATGTCACGCTGTTCATGAGTACGTCACGCTGTCCATGAGTATGTCACGCTGTTCATGAGTACGTCACGCTGTTCATGAGTACATCACGCTGTTCATGAGTACGTCACGCTGTTCATGTGTACGTCACGCTGTTCATGAGTACGTCACGCTGTTTGCTGTTCTTGAGTACGTCACGCTGTTCATGAGTACGTCACGCTGTTCACTGTTCATGAGTACGTCATGCTGTTCGCTGTTCATGGCAACAACCACGCCTTTGCTAACTAGCTTCAGTCGGTTGAGAAAATGGCTAAAATATAGTGCGTGGTTGATTGAGTGAGTTGGGAGGTTCTGTGATCGTTTGTGTAGGCTGAGTGGAAAGTCTGGGATTTCTGGGATTGGTTTTTATAGGCTGGACCGGGATATAGGATCAAACTGATTTGGCATCATCATCACGGTCATGCTTTGTCTGGATTGACTTGATATATAGAATCCAGCTGCTCAGAATGTAGCGTAGGGTTGTGGTGGCTCGTCTATAAGAGGACGACTTGATGATGTGTTTATAGGATGTGTTGGCTGGGTGGTTGACATGGCAAACGTTGAGTGGTTAAAACAGCATCTGTTTGGACGGCGCGTGCGTGTATGTTTAGGAGGTTTAATAGCAGCTAAATGATAGTCAAACGGCTGTGTTACACTTTCTGGGCAGTACTGTGTTTACGTGTGTGTGTGCATGTGCATAATTAAGTGTGTGTGTGTGTGTCTGTGTGGTGTGTGTGTGTGTGTGTGTGTTTGATGAGGGAGCATAGATTTAGATTTAGGCGTGTGCAAAAAAGTATGTGTGGGGGGAATTCGGGAAGCGGTTGTACATGCTTGTGTGTATGTATTTGGTATCTGAATGTGTGTGTGTGTGTGTGTGTGTGTGTGTGTGTGTGTGTGTGTGTGTGTGTGTGTGTGGTCTTCTGGTGAATAATGGCCTTGGCTGTGGGGGTTTGGCCCGTAAATGAATCACAGTAGCCCCTCTACTCTCACCTGGCCCCTGAGCACACACACACACACACACACACACACACACACACACACACACACACACACACACACACACACACACACACACACCTGGGCACCTTCTTATAACACTCTCCCTCCATCTCTTCACTCTAATCCATCCATCCCTGAGGCTGAACCACCTCCGTTTTCTCTCTCTCTCTCTACCTTTCACTAAGCCCCTCTCTCTTTTTCATCCAAGACTCTCCTCTGCCCTCTATTTCATCTTTCCTTTCAGCGCTGAAGCTCCTCTTCTCCTCTCTTTCTCCTCTGACCTCTGTTCCTTCCATCTTTAATAATTCTCTCCTTTTACTTCTCTACTTTCCACCTCTTTTTCCCTCTGGCCCTCTCTTTCTCTCCCTCTCATTTTCTCCTGTCCTCTTTCTCTTTCCCTCTCTCTATCTTTATCCCCCTCCTTCTCTCTCTCCATCCCTACCCCTCTCCTCTCCTTCTCTCTCTCCATCCCTACCCCTCTCCTCTCCTCTCTCTCCATCCCTACCCCTCTCCTCTCCTTCTCTCTCTCCATCCCTACCCCTCTCCTCTCCTTCTCTCTCTCCATCCCTACCCCTCTCCTCTCCTTCTCTCGCCCTCCATCCTCTCCCTGTTGGTTCCTCTGGTTGGAGAGGTGCCTGTGGCAGCATACAGTTGCAGTGAGAGACTCTCTCTAACCAGGGGCGAAGTGACCATGTGTTCTGCCCTGACCCACAACTCCCACACCTCCCACTAACCAGCCATCCGCTTAATTGGGTCGTCAGGGGGGGGGGTGTAATAACGTAGTGTGTGTGGGTCTGTACGTGTGTGCGTGTGTGTGTGTACAAAAGAGTGTGTGTATTGTTTTGTGTGGGTAAGTGTGTGTGTGTGTCCGTGCATGTTTCTGCATGTGTGTGCCTGTGCGTGTGTTTCCCCCTCTGTGAGTGTGTCGCTGACAGCTCAGGGATGGTGGGCGTGATGTTTCCCCTAACACTGATGATATAGCAGGTCATTAGACAAAGCTGTCGCCAGGGTCGCTCAGGGATCGTTGCCATGGCAGCAGCTATGGGCTTTGCTATAAAGGGAGACCACAGGGTCTGATAGCCAATTTAGTACAGCGAGGAATTTCCCTAAAACAAATCACTTATGTTAACCTTGAAAGAAAGCGTGACAATGTACATTATAAATGCTGGAAGCACACACAGACACACCAACATACACATACACACTCTGTTGAGCTTCTGTGTGGGATGTACATTACAAATAATTTGTAAAAACACACAAACACACACACAAAACACAAACCCACACACATCCACTCTGTCAAGCTTCTGTGTAGGGAAAACACCTTTCACTTGCCCCGCCCCCTTTGTCTCAAACCAACCAATCAGAAAAAGGCGTGAGCAGCACTGGGCACACTGTGAATGATGGGAAAAGCACAGGTGAATCATGGGTAAAATAAAAGAGGAAGGAAAGGAAAAGGAAGCAGAAAAAAGCAGTTCGGAATCGAACTGAGATACCTTCTGTGGAACAGTTCTTGCCACAAGCGGTCTGCAGTATATAGAACATCTCCCGGAAAGGCCTGGGACCTTCCAGACACGAAGCATTGAGAGAGGAGAGAAGAGGGAGGGAGAGAAGAGGAGAGAAAGGGTGAGACAGGGAGAAAGGAAAGAAGAGAGACAGGGGGAGAGGAAGGGTGCAAAGGGGAGTTGGAGTGGAGGTGAGACAGAAAAGGGAAGGGAGGGAGAGGAAAGAGAGAAGGTGAAGAAGGATAATGGTAAAAGGGGAGGAGGAAAGAGAGGTGAGGAAGGATAATGTTAAAAGGGGAGGAGGAGGAGGAGGAAAGAGAAAGTGAGGAAGGATAATGGTAAAAGGGGAGGAGGAGGAAAGAGAAGGTGAGGAAGGATAATGGTAAAAGGGGAGGAGGAAAGAGAAGGTGAGGAAGGATAATGGTAAAAGGGGAGGAGGAGGAAAGAGAAGGTGAGGAAGGATAATGGTAAAAAGGGAGGGAGAGGGAAAGAGAAGGTGAGGAAGGATAATGGTAAAAAGGGAGGAGGAAAGAGAAGATGAAGAAGGATAATGGTAAAAGGGGAGGAGGAAAGAGAAGGTGAGGAAGGATGATGGTAAAAGGGGAGGAGGAGGAAAGAGAAGGTGAGGAAGGATAATGGTAAAAGGGGAGGAGGAAAGAGAAGGTGAAGAAGGATAATGGTAAAAGCGGAGGAGGAAAGAGAAGGTGAGGAAGGATAATGGTAAAAGGGGAGGAGGAAACAGAAGGTGAGGAAGGATAATGGTAAAAGGGGAGGAGGAGGAAAGAGAAGGTGAGGAAGGATAATGGTAAAAGGGGAGGGAGAGGGAAAGAGAAGGTGAGGAAGGATAATGGTAAAAGGGGAGGGAGAGGAAAAGAGAAGGTGAGAAAAGGAAGGAGGGAATGGGACGACAGGGAGATGTATAGGTTCAAAGGGAGGAGGGAAGAGGGAGGAGGAATTAAGAGGAGGGAGAGAGGAGGAGATAGAGATGTGATTCCAGAGGAGAAAAGGAGTGAGGCATTGAGCAGAGAAGAGAGGAGAAGAGGAGGAGAGGATAGGGGCATACAGGAGAGTAGAGTAGTAGGCCATAGAGAGAGAGAGCCTAGAGCTGGAAGCACAAGCCAGAAGGTATCTCCCACTGGAACACACACTGACCGCCACTGCTCAGTGACAACAAAAGAGAGATGGATCATGGAGCATTCTGGGAAATGCAGTCCTGACCGTGTAGTCAATCCACTTGTCTCTGGCCTGAATGTGCCCAACATAAACTCACCTTCCCACAGTGCAGTTCGGCTAGAGAATTGTCAGCTTTATAAATATTATATTACATTATATAAAAAATTGTTATATAGATGGACCACAATCAATTCCTAGAAAGTTGAACAGCCTAATCATATTAATTCTAACAAAACTTAAATTATAATAAAACTACATGGATTTTACAATATTCATTAAATTAATACAAATAATTAAAGCAAGATTAAAACCGACTAGCTTTGACAATAATTCATTCACCAAACAATATGGATTTGACAAATGTCGCTGTTGTTGGCATAAAAATGCAAATATGAAAACTGAACATGACATAATCTTGTTGAGCCTTTTATGTGGATAGAATTGGACTTCAAAATATCAAAAGTTTCAAATGAAGAAAATACTTGTAAGTGGGGCATGTCCCTGGCATTTCAAGCTCTTAAAAGGGACATTCCACTGATCTTACACAACATTCTTTACCATGAGAATAAGGCAAATTAAATAGTTTCTGAAATCAGCATGTCAAAGACATATTTCTTAGCAGCTGTAGTTGGTAGAATGAGCCTCATTCCTTATGGTAAAAAAACAGCACACATATTTAAGCACTTTAAAGGGGTAGTTAATTTCTAAATGTAAGTTTCTCAATGTTCTCAATCTTCTAAAGAGAGTGAATTAACACCTTTAAGCACATGCCATTTCTCTCCATTAGAGTTCCCAAAATATCTGGCAGGGACTTTGAGACATCTCAATTGCTTCTCCACTGACATACAGACCTTTACAGCTAGTGGTGTGTGCTAAAATCGCCATGGTGACCGTGGGATGGCAGAGGAGAGAGAGAGAGACACACTGGCAACAGACCATGCAGTGAGGTCACAGTACCTGAGCTGGGCCTCACGCATAAACACACACATCAAACCAAACCCAACCGTCAGCCCAAACACCATGCACCAATAATTGTAGACAGCCTACCTGACTGACCTCATCTCAGCCAGTCAGATACATCCCTCCCACTAACAAACCCCACCCACCATACCTGTGATGTCGAACCAGAGGGGATTGGAGTTCTGTTGCATGGAGACCACACCCACTATCTCGGCCACCTTGTCGCTCTCCATGACGGTGAAGTTGTAGTACTGCTCGTCGAACAGCAGGGGGGTCGCCGAGGCCGAGGGCTTACGGATCCACTCGATGTGCAGGCGGGCCGTCGACGACTTCTGGGGGCGGCCATTATCTGTGGCTTTGATCTGGGGATGGGGAGGACAGAAGGGAAGGAGGAGGGAAAGAAGAAAAGGGTTGGAGAAAGAGAGGTAGAGGGGTAGAGAGAGAAATAGAGGTAGAGGGGTAGAGAGAGAGAGAGGTAGAGGGGTAGAGAGAGAGAGAGAGGTAGAGGGGTAGAGAGAGAGAGAGGTAGAGGGGTAGAGAGAGAGAGGTAGAGGGGTAGAGAGAGAGAGAGGTAGAGGGGTAGAGAGAGAGAGAGGTAGAGGGGTAGAGAGAGAGAGAGGTAGAGGGGTAGAGAGAGAGAGAGGTAGAGGGGTAGAGAGAGAGAGAGGTAGAGGGGTAGAGAGAGAGAGAGGTAGAGGGGTAGAGAGAGAGAGAGAGGTAGAGGGGTAGAGAGAGAGAGAGGTAGAGGGGTAGAGAGAGAGAGAGGTAGAGGGGTAGAGAGAGAGAGGTAGAGGGGTAGAGAGAGAGAGAGAGGTAGAGGGGTAGAGAGAGAGAGAGGTAGAGGGGTAGAGAGAGAGAGAGGTAGAGGGTAGAGAGAGAGAGGTAGAGGGGTAGAGAGAGAGAGGTAGAGGGGTAGAGAGAGAGAGAGGTAGAGGGGTAGAGAGAGAAAGAGAGGTAGAGGGGTAGAGAGAGAGAGAGGTAGAGGGGTAGAGAGAGAGAGAGGTAGAGGGTAGAGAGAGAGAGAGAGGTAGAGGGGTAGAGAGAGAGAGAGGTAGAGGGGTAGAGAGAGAGAGAGGTAGAGGGGTGAGAGAGAGAGAGAGAGGTAGAGGGGTAGAGAGAGAGAGAGGTAGAGGGGTAGAGAGAGAAAGAGAGAGGTAGAGGGTAGAGAGAGAGAGAGGTAGAGGGGTAGAGAGAGAAAGAGAGAGGTAGAGGGGTAGAGAGAGAGAGAGGTAGAGGGGTAGAGAGAGAGAGACAGGTAGAGGGGTAGAGAGAGACAGAGAGGTAGAGGGGTAGAGAGAGAGAGAGGTAGAGGGGTAGAGAGAGAAAGAGAGAGGTAGAGGGGTAGAGAGAGAGAGAGGTAGAGGGTAGAGAGAGAGAGACAGGTAGAGGGGTAGAGAGAGACAGAGAGGTAGAGGGGTAGAGAGAGAAGGCGAGAACAAGAATCAGAGAGATGGAGGGGAGGTGATGGAGAGAGAGAGCAGGGTAGAAAAATATTTTTTTAAATATGAATTAGCATTTGTCACAGAGAGGGTGAGAGTGCTGAGAAATAACTAGAAGAATGACAAGAGGACCGCCGAAAGAGCCACAGATGTATTATAGACAAAGTGCTATACTGTACTGTACATTATGAAATATGACTAAGGAATACACTAAGTGTTCTTAGTTCATACAGCCTACTTCACAAAAAGACTTGAGTTAATATTGAAATTAGGAGCTTTTTTTTTTATATTTGTCTAAGTGAGGAGAGAGAGAGAGAGAGAGAGAGAGAGAGAGAGAGAGAGAGAGAGAGAGACAGAGAGAGAGAGAGAGAGAGAGTGAGAGAAAGAGAGAAAGAGAGAGAGAGAGGGGAGGGGGTAGAACAAGACAAAGATAATGGCAGTGGGTTAGAAAGAGACACACAGATTCAAAGTAAAGTTCAAAGGTCACATACAGTGAGGATGTCGTAGCTCCGGCAGTGAACTGCTTCCGTGACGACACCACTGCCGTCTTGGGGTCGATGAAGAACTTGCCGTCCTCGTTGCCATCGACGATGCTGTAGGAGAGGTCAGCGTTAACCCCTTCATCCCTGTCGTAGGCAAAGGCCCTGTAGATAGGTTCTCCTCTCTTCCTCCTGTCCCTCTCTGGTAGCTTGATCTGGTACACCTTCTCTGGGAACGTGGGCTTGTTGTCATTCTCATCAAGGACGTGGATGATCACCCACACTGTGGATTGTTTGGGGCTGGGACCGCCGTCCGACACCGTGACCTGGGTATCC